>NW_028281053.1:507500-645000 GCF_059751285.1 Brachycentrus maculatus | reverse complement strand
ATGCACCATTGGGGTGCGGATAAGGGTTTGAAATGAAATATTTTATTTTTATATAATATTTTACTTAGTAAATACTACTGTTTTTTTTAAAATCTACTGTTACACGTGTTTCGATGCATTCCGCATCATTTTCAAACACCGTATGATGCGGAATGCATCGAAACACGTGTCACAATAGATTTTAAGAAATAGTGGTATTTACTAAGTAAAACATTAATTGAAAATGGATATATTTTACCACAAAGTGACTGCCGAATCAATTAATGAAAATAAATTAAATATTTCATTAGATTTTTTTGTAAGATTTCAATGTTATTTTTTTCTTGTGCGTAATAAACTTCGGCTGTAATTTGGTATATTTCATATTAACCCTCTCTCCCGCCGACCTATTTCGACCTTTTGTTTGCGAAGCTGCTGCCATTTTCCGAGGCTTTCCGGGTCAGCTTTCTTCGCTTTTGTTATTACCTCCTTTGAGAATGTCAAAACGGGTACAGAGCGCTTTTATGGCAACTTTGGACTTTATATTTTCGGGAACTTCACCTCCTTTCAATACGGGCATCTAATATTCTCATTATATTCGGCATTAACTTTGTGGCATATTTTATAAGCTTTATAAAATAAAACCCAAACTTTGTTTTTAACCGCACTACACAATAAACTTTGTGGCACATTTTATAAACTTTATAAAATAAAACTCATATTTTTTAACCACACTACGCAAGATAACACTGCGTCAATACGATGCAGTGCTCTTTGCATCATCGGGTGTGGATAAGGATTTAGAAGTAGAGAAGAAAATTCCAACCATGTTTTTGACCACTTTTATTTTTATTACTTTTTTCATACCGGTTTCGACTAGCACCTTGTCATCGTTAGGGATGGATATTTGCTCCTCCGTCATCATCAATACATATATTTATCCCTGATGATAACAAGGTGTTTGTCGAAACCGTTTTGAAAATGTGCCAAAAATAAAAACTGTCAAAATCAATGTTTCAGTTTTATTTTCCGTTTGAAAGTTCCGTTTCCGTTGAAAAGATAAAATTTATTTAGAGAAATCGTGCATTATTATAAAATTAAATGAATTTTTTTTCTAAACTTTTCTTTTAATCAAAGGTATGTTTGTAAGATAAGCATGAACGATGAAATCAATGAAAGTGTGTTGAGATGGTTCTTGGCATATGAATCGAATGAGTAAAGAAAGAACAGCAAAACAAATTTATGAGACGAATGTAGTTGGAAAAAGACGCAGAGGAAGACCGATAAAAACCTCGCATGATCAAGTATTTCAAATACTGAGCAACCGACTTTTATGTTATACTAATTGTAATTTGATCACTTGTACAAACGAAAATGTTATTATAACTTTTTGCTTTGTATTTCTAATTTATCAACGCCAAACAAAACTTGGGTCTTTCCAAAGAAATAATGGATTGAATTTCTGCTTCTTTCATGATTTCCGTGCCTGAATTACTAAATTACTTTCCTTGGAATTACATTATAATATGTACAAAAAAAAACTTTTTCTTTGCGCCTAAAATATTCATAAACAATCTTTTTCCCTTTATTCTACTTTGTAAGCCTTTTTTGTATCGAGACTAACTTTTTCATTTTTTTAATTTAAATTTTACTTGGTAATTACCACTGTTTCTTAAAATCTATTGTGAGAGCAAAAACAAGTATTCGTATTATTTTTTGACATCTCATCAAAGATGAAGAAGAATATGGAAGTCTGGGCACTACTCAAATTCTTGGAAGTAGTGTGGTTGAGAATAATGGGTAGAATTGGTGAATGTTACGCGTGTGTAAAATGATCACTTAAACAAGCTTATGACGGTCGTCAGCCCCTTAAATGCCCAGACTTCCATATTCTTTGATGAGATGTCAATAAATAATATGGAAATAGCTCCTGTAATTGGAGATAATCCAGATTTTGTGAACAAGTATTTGGACACACTCAAAATGTTGGTCTAAGCGACTGTAAGCGAGGTTAGGTTAGGTAAGACTTATGTTAGAAAATAGGAATCAAGTTGTAATGGGGGGGGGCTGAGTCAGGACGCTTTGCCTGAGTTCTCGACACTAACCACGGGACCAGAACCCGTATAAATTAGAATTTTGTTTTATATGTTTGTGATTTTTTTAAAGTAAAATGAATCTTGTATTGAAAACATATCGGTAGTGTAATGGCAAAGGGGTATATCTGACAAATTTTTCATTTTCTAAGTTTGTTCCACAAAATGTCTAAAATGGTGTATTCCATAATCTGGGTTGCTGTAGTTGCAATACTTACTTAGTTTCATTAAGATATGTACATGTAAAAATACATAAAACAAATGAGTTATTTTATTTCACAAGTTTGTTTTTGCTCTCCTGTAAAATTTGGTCTGAGACAGATATACCCCTTTGCCTTTAATAATAATAATAAAACCCTTATCCGCACCCCATTGTGCATAGGGCACTGTGTCATATTAACGCAGTGTTATCTTAATCGTTTACACATGAAGGAAAGGTGATCAGCCCTCCGCTTCAGGTACCAGTCCAGGGTGATATTGAATAAATATTACAGTGCAAAAATCACTTCTATTTATTTTACCCCCCTTGGGAATCGAACCCGGGACCTCCAACCCCCTTTGCCTTTACACTACCGATATTTAATATAAAAGATTTTTTGTTCAGTAATACTCATTTCGTTTTTTGTTTGTTTCAGGTAAAAACTGCATTTCAAACTTCGATGAGATCCTTTTGTAAAGGTAAACAATTTATATTTGTATCCAAAAAAGTGTTTCATGTTCTTCGTTTCTGTTTTGATATATGGATGAAAAAATATATTTTTAAATTATTTAATTGAATGATTGATCTTACTATCATTTACCTTCAAAATTAAGGGCTCACAGTCAGATGTGGTGTGGTGCGAGTAAAAACGGATTGATGCAATTTACTGATTTTTAAAATGGTTTTACTTGAAAACCTGTCATTAATATTTTTTTATTAAAATTTAACACTTGAATAATCCACTTAATCGAGTTTCATTTCATTAACGACTAGTTTCAAAAACGACAGTTGTTTTCATCTTCTGGTACAAATTAAAACTTCTGGTACAAATTTCTGTTTTAATTTGTACCAGAAGATGAAAATAATTGTCGTTTTCGAAACTAGTCGTAAATAAAATAAAACTCGATAAAGTGGATTATTCAAGTGTTTAATTTTAATAAAATAATCATGTCATTCCACAAAGCTAATGCCGAATCAATAAATAATATGTATCATTAATAAGTTCAACAATTGATGCTGGATACGTATTAATTACATTAAGAAATAAGTCTACATTTCAAAAGTCGAAGAAGCAGTTGAAACAGTTGTCAAGTTTAATAAGCGGGTAAATGGTTAATTTTAACACCTCCAGGCAGAATACGAGGCAGAGGGAGATCCGTTAAACCTTAATTAGATTGTAGTTTAACCGTACGAGCATTAAAATGGTGTTAAATTTCATGCATGAAATCCGACAAGTCAAGGTTTTACTGTATTTTACTGTTTAAGCTTCAAAAAGCTCCATCTTACTTAGAAATATAAGTTTTATTTATTTATTTATTTCAACGTATTACATACATAACTTTTATATCGCTCACTCCTTTCAACAACGCCAAATATAAAAAATCGTCAATTTTCAGTTGTGCATGTTTTCGGAATGCCCAGAAAATGTACTATATCCCAGCAAGAGCGGCATATTTTTAACTTAATATTTACCCGCTACAGGGCAGAAAGTGTGTTTTTGTATTTTGTAAAAAAGGTATATTTTAATTATTTTTTATATATTTTAAATATTTTTCAAATGGAAAAAAAACCTTCAGGTTTTACCTAAAAAGATCTGTTGCACAGTAAAAAGTTCAAAAAGTGGCTTGATATTTATTTTTAATACATTTTATTATATTTTTATCTCCTGAAAAAGTTTTTTTTTTTATATATGACCTTGTTGAAAGGAGTGAGCGATACATAATATTCCCGATGAACAATTTTCATTACACATTTTGGGACATGGGATAGAGGTTAACAAGACTGAAAAACAGATAAGAAAGTAACAAATAAGAAAACACAAGGAAAAATGTGAAATATAAAGGATTAAAAGGTAAATAGGCATGTAAAAAACAATGTAAGAAGCATGTTTAAAGGAAAGAAAAAGAAAATGTAACTAATCACTAGCATAAATATCTTTCCATGAAATATTTTTTCAGTTCATTCATTTTGATCCCTGACTGGGTTCTATTTTATATATCGCTCACTCCTTTCAAGAACGTCACAAATCAAAAATCGACAATTTTCAGTTGTGCATGTTTTCGGAATGCCCAGAAAATGTACTATATCCTAGCAAAAAAGGCATATTTTTAACTTAATATTTACCCGCTACAGGGCAGAAAGTGATGTTTTTTTTTTTAATTTGGAAAAAATGTATTGTTTAATTATTTTTTTAAATATACTAAATTTTATTCAAATTGAGAAAAAAACCTTCAGTTTTACCTAAAAAGATCTGTCGCACAGTAAAAAGTTCTAAAAGTGGTTTGATATTTATTTTCAATAGATAGTATTTTATTTTATAACTTTAAAAACGTTCTCCTGAAAAATCAAGTTTTTTGATTCATGACGTTCATGAATGGAGTGAGCGATATGTCAGGCGGCTGGTTAATTTGGGTATAGGAAATATATAGTAGGGACCTTACTCCAAACTTAGTTGAGTTTATCGGCTACACATGTATTTTATTATGCTAGAATAATAGTTCGTAGGAAAACAAAAATCCGTACGAGATATACAAGTTCAACTTGTTAGACTATTATTTTAGTTGGTAGTTAATAACCCGTTTAATTCGAGATTGGCTCGTTAATTCGTCGGTTTTGGTTCACCGATCAGGTTCTCTTGTAAGGGTGCTTGTACACTACAGGAATTTAACCGCCCGGCAGTTTACTACAGTTTAGCGTGATCGAATTTACGCGCAACGTCTTCACGCACCGATCAAGAGCTCCGATCCGAAGAAAGATGGACAAAAGCACAAGGCAATCAAAGCCAATCATCCTTTTTATATGCTAACTGAAGTGCCGGACAGTAAAATTCAGTTAGCATGATAAAACGGATGATTGGCTTGTTCTTTTGTCTTTCTTTCTTCGGATCGGTATGCTCGATCGGTACGTGAACACGTTTCCCGTAAATTCGATCACGCTAAACTGTCGTAGTCGTTTTCATTTTTCAAAACCGGACTGCCGGACGGTGAAATCCCGTGTAGTGGACAAACGCCCTAAGAGTGAGTTTATTCATATTATTACGTGCTCTGCAGTGAGCATCTTCAGCCTCAGTCGAAGTGACGTGGTGAATACGATTATAAACTAGTTTTACCGGGAATCGCACTATTGGAGCTTGGGAACCTAGATTAAAGCGCCTTTTCACGCTTGGCAACTCGTATAACTAGATAAATTAAAACGCAATAATCCGTTGCCGTACAAATATCGACCGTAATATATATAATCCTTCATGCAAGTTTACCGCAATTACTGGCAAAATCAAGGAAAACAGATGATGTAGTTTTTTTCTTATTTATTTATTTATTTCTTTAAAAATTTAACAGAACATTAACACAAATACATTTACAACAATGAATAACAAATAAAACAGGTAATTGTAACATTCCTATTACAAAATTTCACAAATCGCTCACTTCTTTCAAGAACGTCATAAATCAAAAATCGTCAATTTTCAGTTGTGCATGTTTTTGGAATGCCTAGAAAATGTATTTTATCACAGCAAAAGAGGCATATTTTCAACTTAATATTTACCCGCTACAGGGCAGAAAGTATTGTTTTAGCATTTTGAAGAAAACTTATTGTTTAATTATTTTTTTAAATATACTTAATATTTTTCAAATGGAGAAAAACCTTCAGGTTTTACCTGAAAAGATATGTTGCACAGTAAAAAGTTAAATAAGTGGCTTGATATTTATTTTTAATACATTGTATTATATTTTTAAACTTTAAAAACGTGCTCCTGTAAAATCAAGTTTTTTGATTTATGACGTTCTTGAAAGGAGTGAGCGGAATGTTAAATGAGTTACCTAAAAGTAAACAGCAAGAATAAAATATAGCAAAAGTTAAGAAGATTAATTAATAGGCAGACTTAATTTAGAGCTAAAATAAAAAAAAAACATTAACAGTTTTAAGATGTACAACTAGAGAAGAGTTAAGTTCTTGTTACAGTATTTTGAGTATATGATGAAATTATTAAAGAAAAAACTTCTTTTTTTACTACTTGATAATCATTTTATGACGACTAGTTTCGGAAGCTAAGCTTCCATTAGCTAAGCGTTTTCTTTAATCATTTAATATTATGTACATATTTTAATATTCGCAGTGAGTTCAACCGTTGATCCCGTTTTTTTCTCTAATTTTGACACGACTGACCCGTAAAAATAGCTTTGGTACGCCTTTCAAGAATGAGTAAATAACGTGTCACAGTCGATAAAATAAAATAATTATGTTGACGGGTTATGGCGTCATGGATTTAGGCGACGCCGACGCACAGTGATTCACCCAGAACAAGCTAGGTGGACAAAAACATTTTATTCTACGATTTGATTGTTCTGGTATTGATCAATATTATTTCATTGATTTTTCGAATAATTATGCATTGTTTGATAATTCTGAAGCTTTGAGAATATTTTAATTTAAAAAAACTTAAGTACGAAATAAAAAAAGTATTTAAAAAAAATCAGTATTGTTATGACAAGAAAATACATAATATACACAATTAATACAAACCCTTATCCGCACCCCAATGGTGCATAGAGCACTGCATCATACAAACGCAGTGTTATCTTGATCGTTAACACACGAAGGAAAGGTGATCAGCCCTCCGCTTCAGGTACCAGTCCAGGGTAATATGGAATAAATATTAGAGTGAAAAAATCACTTATATTTATTTGACCCCCCTGGGAATCGAACCCGGGACCTCCAGAACGGTAGCCGAGCGTGCTGACCATTACACTACGGAGGCGGATACACAATTAAACACATCATTAATTATACAAATAAATTTACTCTTAATACTATACAATCAACTTCTGAGGGCCTCCGATAGTCACACATCAATGGCATTTTATGACCAAAATCGCGTTAATTCTTAAATAATGATTAAACAAAAAATTAAACCTGTGGTAGGCAAATAATTATTTCCCTATATTATTGTAGAATTATAGCAATTTTTATCATAAAATGCGATTAAACTGTCGCTGTCAGAAGCCCCCTTTAGTTATTGTTATTGTACCTATGTATATACTTTACGGAAATAATTTAGATTACAGAAATAAACATAGAATAACATTAATAAATAATACACAAGACTAATAATCATTATCACGACTCATCAATCTCACAATCAGAGGAATCAGATATTAAATAATCACCATCGTTACATGGATGAAAGTTATTTGCCACCTGATGGTGCCACCTGATGCTATTGAAGGCGGGACAATTAAACTCAGAACTTCCAACGGTAATTTATCGGTTCTCTTTCTAGGTACTTCTCTGAGTGAGTTAATTACAGGATCGGATATTTTCAAAAGCATATTCAATAAATCTGTATTCGTGGAAGTACGTGACAGTTTCCTAGTATGGTGCTCGCGGAAGCTACGACAATCTTTATTTCGGGCCTCTTGAGATTCTTCCGAGAGCTCCCCGACTGGAAGAATGAATGTTTTAATAACCACCGTACTGTGTACTAGACTTGAGGCTGACTTCCTCCAGATGATGAAGAAGCGCAGGGATGATGCATTTTTATTTTAAATTTTACATCTACGCCCTCTAACCAATTTTTATTTTTGTTTGAAAAATGGTCCGTCTTCATATTAGCTGCAGTCCACTTTTCAGAGAATTTTGACGAAACACTTTAAAATTTTATCAGTAAATGCTTCTTTGAATCAAAAATCATATCCGTAACACTAAATTTTTTAATAATAAAATCCATCAGACGAAAATTTCGTTCTTCTTTCGCATGTTTCCGCCATTCTTCAAATAGTTCTAATTTCGAGAGAGAGCACTCACGATCTGAAAAAAATTAATAAATGAAAATTGCTACTATATGTCTTATAAAAATTATATATCGTTGTATAGCTAATGAATGTAGCTACACAATATCAAAAAATTAGCCTGGATACATCTGGGGACAAAAAGATGCATACGTTCAAAAATTTATAACGAAAAAAAAAATTACAATTTTTACGTAGTTTTTCAAACTCTATCATAACTCATACTGTCGTGCATTTGAACCAAATTTAAAATAAAATAAAAAAATTCATACCCTTTTAAGTAAAATCCATTACAGCAATAGTAATATTCTTCACTTCACGTCTTGTAAGATGTTATTGAAAGCACTGCAAAATAGCAACTAAATTGTTTACAAAAAAGGAATAACCTTATCACTTCATTTCAACCGCTTATGACTCATCGTTCTGGAATATTTGCCATAATAATTACCTGGAATTGTGACTAATGGGGGGTTGTTATTATCATGTTATCATCAATAAGTCGATTCATTGAATTGACTTTTGTCTTGCTGGCTTGTTCTGGGCGAATCACTGTGCGACGTGCAGTGACGGATTAATCCGAAAATACACCACGCGAATTGGGTTCCGCGTTATGGCGAGACTAAAAGAGGATATCGGAAGCGAACAGCGTGAAATCCAAATGATGGATATGTAATGTTTAGATTTCAAGATTATTTTTTTAAAAGTAATAACCCGCATAGCGTCTATTTTAGATGCTTGTCTGCAGGTAGGGTAGTAGGGACAGGGAAGGTAAATGTGAAACATACATCACAAGCACCCAGAATAATTGAAAATATTTATTTTAACTGCAGACAGTTAGTAGAATTCCATATTGAATTGTTGGGTAATATATACAAAATTAAACACGGTTATTGGATTGTATTCTACTTTTATTTACATATATATGATAATACGTGACGCGTTTCGTCTTATTAAGACTTTTTCAAACACTCAGTGTTGATAATGTCTTAATAAGACGAAACGCGTCATAAATTATCATATATCGCTCACTCCTTTCAAGAACGTCATAAATAAAAAATCGTCAATTTTCAGTTGTGCGTGTTTTCGGAATGCCCAGAAAATGTACTATATCCCAGCAAAAGCGGCATATTTTTAACATAATATTTACCCGCTACAGGTAAGAAAGTTTATTTTTGCATTTTGAAGAAAAGGTATTAATTATTTTTTTAAATGTACTAAATATTTTTCAAATGGAGAAAAAACCTTCAGGGTTTACCTAAAAAAATCTGTTGCATAGTTAAAAGTTCAATAAGTGTCTTGATATTTATTTTTAATACATTGTATTATATTTTTAAACTTTAAAAACGTTCTCCTGAGAAGTCAAGTTAGTCAAATCTTCAGGTGAAAGTACCAAAATGGTATAAGTATGGACCTTTTTATATCTGCAAAACACTAAATAGGATTTTTTTTGCATTTTATGTTTTCTTATAGACTTACCTCTTAATTTAATTTGTATATTAAGTAGCGGGTTGGCATGCCTTATTGGCTTCAATTACTTCATAATGGAACGTGGTAATGTGGCACAGCGCCACTGTTTTTTTTATACATATTCTTAAAATCTAGTTACCAATGCTATTGCGATTAAAAACTTATACTACTACTACTACTACTACCATCACGCCGTTTCCCCGCAGGGGTAGGCAGAGAGGATGGAACGCCACACTCTTCTGTCCTGACATACACTCCTCGCCTCCTCCTCCAGATTTAAGGTTCTGGTTGATCTGATCGTGCCAAGTCTTTTTTGGTCGTCCTCGTTCTGTTTTCCCTCTCACATTCGCCACATATATTTTCTTAGTCATTCTCTCGTTATCCATTCGCTCCACATGTCCATACCACCGCAAAGAACTCTTCCCAATCTTTTCAATTATTCCTCGTTCAGCCTTACATTCCTTTCTTATATCTTCGTTTTTAATTCTGTCATACAATGATTTTTCCACTCATTCGTCTGAGGGAGCGCATTTCAACAGCGTTCACTCTGCTTTCATCCTTCCTTTGCCAGTTCCATGTTTCGCTTCCATACATTAGTGTCGGTACTAGCACGCCGTTGTGAACCGCTAGCTTGGCTTCCACAAAACCCACAGAAAAATCGTAAATTACACTGGCCAACAATGATTTTGTAACTGAAATTTTGATGACTGATTTGGGCTAAGTTAATCGTTCTTATTCTAAGTCTATATGGTGACAAGCTTGTATCACGTCAAGTTTTGATGTTACAGTCATATTATTGTTTGTTTGGACCCCATACGTTGAAACCGTAATAGTGGTTGGTATCTAGACATGCTTTAGTCTAAGGCCTAAGGGATTAAAAAAAAGTGCTTATTAATAATTACGATGTAACAGTGGCAAAATATTAACTTATTAATATTGAATACGATATTATTATATGTTTTTATATTGTCCGTCTCCATAGTGTAATGGTCAGCACGCTCGGCTGCCGTTCTGGAGGTCCCGGGTTCGATTCCCAAGGGGGGTAAAATAAATATAAGCGATTTTTTCACTGTCATATTTATTCAATATTACCCTAGACTGGTACCTGAAGCTGAGGGCTGATCACCTTTCCTTCATGTGTAAACGATCAAGATAACACTGCGTTTATATGACGCAGTGCCCTATGCACCATTGGGGTGCGGATAAGGGTTTTATTATTATTATTATTATATATTTATACATAAATAATAAGATAAACTTTAGTCAATGTCAGAATAAAAAATATAAATTACAAAAAAAATCCGACGTGCTTCATTTTTTTGTTTTTGTTTTAGAATTCAGCTATCCAAAGTGCATAAAGATCAGGTATTTTCACGCAAGTTACAAAATAAAAGTTGTAAATTGTTGGCCAGTGTTATTTTTATATTTCTACGCGATGTACTTTTCAATTTTTTTAATAAAAATAAGTACATCTTTTTAAATTCTCCCTCGGCATGAGTAAATCCAGTGGGGGCACATTATAGTAAATTGTGATTTTTAATTATGTGTGTGATTAAAAATAAATAAATCTACGTCATCGACCGACATCGTCATACAGCTGGGCTTGATGTCGGTTACGACGAAACTCGGTTACTGGTCAAATAAAATAATTGTGGAAAAAACTGTAAAGTTATTATTTTATTATATAAAATGCAGTTACACCAAGAAATATCAGTATCAAAAAGATAACTTAATATTAGTTTAATGTATTTTTATATTAAATTATTTTACTAAAAAAAACTCCAAATCCCTCGAAAAAACACTTGAAAAAGTGTATGACTGAGGTCTTCCCTCAAACAACAAGCTATCTTGCAATGAATGGTTCAGATTTATACCGTTTTAGACATTTTAATAAGTGCATAGATAGTACTCTTAATCTCTTAGTATGCTTACAAAATATTAAAATGATGAAATTTTTGCCTGATATTAAAGTATTATATCAACCAATATACCATTAAGGTCGATATTCCCCCGGTAGTTTTACTTAAAATGCTTTTCATCCTTATTTGTTTTTCCTTCGATTCACCATTTCACAGGGGCGGGTTTGATTAACCCTGTTACTGGAAAAGGGCCGTTAATGCGGTTCGGGCGGTCGGCCAGGATGTGTAAAGGAAGATTTATGATGTAGGACGCACTCTATTACATTTAAACTTCCCGTCAAAATCGAGCTAACCTTGACTCGAAGATTACGCCATTAAAAATATGGGGGTTTTCCGGAGGTCAGGGGTTAAACTCGCATCGGAAAAATTAACCTCAAATTGATGTATGGTACTATCTTTCGCGTTTATCTCAGTTTTGCGGGTAAACTGCTGCCATAAGTGCAAATTCAATCTTGCTAATGTTACGGGTTGGGCATGGGCATGCGAAATATTACATACTAATAAAAACGTGTTTCGACATACTCAGGAACTGCTTGGTAAACGGTATATTAAACTTTGACTTAGTCCATTTTTTAAGCCCAGTCTCCTTCATTATACGAGTATGTTTAGCATTTTAATTTTTAATTTAATGCTAAACTCGCGTTAATAAAACTCAGTTCCAAGGCTTTTCCGGCAACGCATAGAACCGGTCGTCGGGTCACGTCGAATTTTTATTTAAATACATTTTTCTTTTAGAATAATGTATTGAAATAATATTTTAATATTTTTTATTATCTTTCGAAAACTCTTTTCTTTTCAAAACCATATATCACTCACTCCTTTCAACAACGTCATATTTAAAAAATGTGCAATTTTCAGTTGTGCATGTTTCGGAATGCCCAGAAAACGTACTATATCCCAGTAAAAGCGGCATATTTTTAACTCAATATTTACCTGCTACAGGGCAGAAAGTGTTGTTCTTGCATTTTGAAGAAAAGGTGTTGTTTAATTATTTTTTTAAATACACTAAATATTTTTCATATGGAGAAAAAACATTCAGGTTTTACCTGAAAAGATCTGTTGCATAGTAAGAAGTTCAATAAGTGGCTTGATATTTAGTTTTAATACATTTCATTATATTTTTAAACTTTAAAAACGATCTTCTGAAAAATCAAGGCTTTTGATATATGACATTGTTGAAAGGAGTGAGCGATATGAATTTATTTTGACGAAAAGCTTATTTTTGCAATACAAAATCGGTGTTTTAAAAAAAAACAATTACGTCAAATGCTACCTGTGTTTAAAGAA
This sequence comes from Brachycentrus maculatus, assembly GCF_059751285.1. Lineage (NCBI taxonomy): Eukaryota > Metazoa > Arthropoda > Insecta > Trichoptera > Brachycentridae > Brachycentrus > Brachycentrus maculatus. The sequence goes on along the minus strand of NW_028281053.1, from coordinate 632,267 downwards.
ACATGTTGCTATTTAGCGAATACTAGGCCTTATAGCCCAATATACGATAAATCGCAAACTTAATTTTCTCTAAACCTAGATAATATTTGACGTACCTCATTGTTTTTTTTTCTTTAAAAACACCGTTTTTGTGTCGAAAAAATTTTTTTTTTTTAATTTATGTTTACAACTTTATTGAATCATAAACCCTTATCCCTTATCCGCACCCATTGGTGCATAGGGCACTGCGTCATATAAACGCAGCGTTATCTTGATCGTTTACACATGAAGGAAAGGTGATCAGCCTTCCGCTTCAGGTACCAGTCCAGGGTAATATTGAATAAATATTACAGTGAAAAAATCACTTATATTTATTTTACCCCCCTTGGGAATCGAACCCGGGACCTCCAGAACGGTAGCCGAGCGTGCTGACCATTACACTACGGAGGCGGACAAATTACGGCATTGAATCATAATCATGATAATAATTTATTTTCTTGCACTCGTTTGTAAAATGTCGAAACTTTGATTAATACATATATTGTGTATATATATAATTAATCCATCTTCATTATCTCATCACAGTGGGCGTCAAGTATGCTGAAATATTGCAATTCATTTGATGATCAATTAATTTAATAAATGAAATAAAAACTCTTCTGATTAATTCGGTCGAAGACAGTTTAAAATATCAACACTCGATATTGAGTTAAGTTGAGCTGCAGCTGGGACGAATTATTTCATTGAAATAATCGTTTTAATCGGTTATTTGTATAGCCGTTATGAATGGTCGAACATAATAGTCATTCATCATTAGGTTATTTCAAATATGGGATGGCCTCCGTTCAATCGATTTTTTTAAAAAAAGGAGAAATATTTGTGTTTGTATTATTTTCACAAATATTTCAATTTCTTACTATTTCTGTGGTAGAGTGGATTCGAACCGAGAAACTCTTGACTTAAGAGTCCACGACACTAACCACGGGACCACAACCCGACACTATTTTATGTCCATATATATTGATGTCGCTTGCTTTCTATTTTTTTTTAGCGTGGTTATATTATCTTGTTATGACGACATAATTTTAGTCGCGGTTATATTGCAAAAAATGTTGCCAGCAACAAAAGACAAATAGTGCTTAATCAATTATGATTAGTGCTTAATGAATTATGATTAGTGCTTAATAAATTATGATTAGTGCTTAATCAATTAGGATTAGTGCTTAATCAATTATGATCAAGTACTTAGGGAAAGTAAAAATTATCAGCGATGTATGTTTTTTGATCTACACAATATATAATACTTTTATCTTACAATGTAAGGTCCGTTACCGCTATTTGTAGAACCGCGTACGATTCCGAGCACGTGTCACTAAGTGGAGTATTGGCTACAATATTACTGCATATTTCATTACACGCAACAAGTCTTATTTTACCGCTACATTGTACTTATTAGCAGAGACTTAACGTAAGACGAGACCTGATTTGGTCTACCTAACAACAGCGTTAAAAATATACCTTGAAATTATTCTAGGTTTTATTTATTTTTCGATTTTACCACATAGTGACTGCCGAATCAATTAATGAAATTATTGATACGAAACACCTATCGTTCTTTTTTATATGAAAAAATATAGAAGTCTGAGTATTCTAGGGCTTACGGTTTGTTTTACAGGGCGTATGATTTACATACATTTATAGTTATACTATTATAAAAGTAAAAATAAAAATAAAATCATACCAATTAAAAATAGTACAATACGCTTTAAATGTTCAGTATATTTCAAACGGTATCTCCGATTTATTAAATACCCTATTGGAGCTGATTTTGTAAAACCTCTTCATCTTTTTTTATTAAGTTTTATTTAATAAATACCACTTTAAAAAAATATTTTTTTTTAAAGAAATAGAGGTATTTCCTAAGTAAACGTAAAATTAAAAATGGATAGATTTTACCACAAAGTGACTGTCGAATCAATTATCGAAACTCTTCATCTTCTTCAGGTCGGAACCAATGTAATAATTATTTTTTATCAAGTCTCTCAAAAGGTTGCTGACCACTGTTAAAATCGGTTCTACAAAATGCACAATCCATTTTTTTTAAATTTACAAGAACTTTAAATAAAAACCTTTCATTTACAACTCATTCATATTGTAATAAACTTATTCAGTAAATTCATCACTAAACAAATGATTTATATGCCCACAATTGCCAGTGAACTCGATGAAAATAAATTTAAAATTATCTCTTGTGAAATTCGTGTTTGAATTTTTAAATTATATCAATTTTCCGTTCACGCCCACAAAGCGCTTTGTAGACGTATTTTTAACCACTTATTTTTTTATTACTGGAATATTTGTATTCAGATGTCAGCATAGCCAGTCCTATGGATTTAATGTTTATGAGCCATCACCACCCACATACATAGCGTATTGTTTGCCATCTTCTTTGTTTGGTTTAGTTTCTTGTATTGTCTAGAATTCTCCAAGTAGCGCAATATGACTATGGCACGCGGAACTATAAAATGGTCCATGTTTCCATTTCTGTTGATGCCCTAATCCACCTTACTTTGAAATCATTTTATTACGACATCGTTTTTGTGCCGATAGTCTTCCAGTACATATTAATCCTTTGATAATATCAGATAATTACGATTCAATGCAATAATGAACAGCAAAATTTTGTGGAATTGTGTAATTGGCTTATTTTTATGAATGTTAATATTTTTTATTGTACACTTTTATAAATGTAAAGCTGTACAATTCCTGAACAAATAAAAAAAATGATTACAAGAAAAGTTATTAACTTTTATAATGTAATAAAAATATTCAAAAAAATAAAATAAAAATATAATCGGTCTTTAAAAAAAAACTAAAATGTTTTTTTTTTAAATCGCGATAACTTGCTAATTTGACTTCATTTTTTCTTAGTTCCGTTTTTTATAATTATATTCCTATACAATTATATCATCACAGATCTAAGAAAAAAAAACCAAATGAATATCGAAACAAAATATCGTGAAAATTGGCTTATTTCGTATTCCATCTTAGTTGCATGTCTACCATATTTTGTCTTCTTTTAGGGCTATTTGTAATAAAAATGATTTTTTTTCATCATACTCATAATTATGTATTGCAATTTACAATAATGGGCCCTCACTGGGTTTTCCCGCATCGAGGGTACTTTTTGCAATACTTAATCATTAAATTGTATATGAAAAATTGATTGTTTATTACGTGCAATCAATTCAGACATGGCCGAATGATGCGATCTACCAACCTCCATTATTCATTTATGAATAACATTTTTTTTGTACTTAGCTTCGTTATTTAATGACTTTATGTATGTTATTTTTATGTAATTTTTATTTTTCTGATATTAAAAAAAAACTCGGCTTTGATTTTTTGACCAAAATTTTGTTCATTTTTAACAAATTTCACTTGTTAAATACCACTTTTTCTTAAAAATCTATTGTGCACGTGTTTCGATTCGTTCGTTCATATACGGTGTTTAAAAATGGTGTGAAGGAATAGTAGTATAAACCAGGTGAAATTAAAATTAAAATTTGATATTTCCAGAAAGTAGCTGCCGTATAAATTATTAAAGCCAATCTTCTTCTTCTTCATCTTCTTGCTCAATGCTGAGCGTCGTGGTCTTCTGGAATGTCAGGCACTTGGTGCACAAGTCCTCTCCATTCTTCCCGGTCCTGGGCCAACTTGATGGCAGCGTTTAGCGAGGATCCGGTTAATTCCTTTATTTGGTCTGTCCATCTTGTTGGAGACCGTCCTCTTGCCCGCTTGCCTTCAACTGTACCTGTTACTACCAGTTTTTCAAGACTCTTCTCGTTCTTTCTGGCGATATGCCCAAAGTAGGACAGAATCCTTTTCCTGCAAGTCGTGGAGAGTCTTTCTGTCACTGACAGTTCGCGGAGAATGGAGACGTTTGTGCGTTTAAAGCCAATAAGTATATATATATTTTTTTTATTTTTCTAACGGTATTTTTTCCATTTTCGGGCATATAGATATTTACAACATTTATGTCCAAAACTTATTCACAAATCTCAATTATCTCCGCTTCGGAGTTAATTTTAACATTTTTGAACAGACTTCCATATTCTCTTTCATCAATGTTGAGATGTGAAAAATATAAAATATAGAGATTTTAGTATCCTTCCCATTTCAAAAATCCTTTTAGAAACCGTTATTCTTCGTTAGCGAAAATGTCCCATTCAGTAGTCGCGCGGTCCGAACTGCGGAGACAATGGTTTCCCGATACGTACCTACGAAGCAGAAACCCCGCATTCATTTGCGATTTGCGAATCCCATCCTTCTACCCTCTTCCCCTAGTGAGGAAATATCGGCCGAGCTACCCGAGACCGGCCCGTGAATCAGCCCCAACCTTGGCACAGCGCGACCTCTGCGTTTTGCCCATCTCCACTGCGGTATTACATATATCCGATTATTCTCTCGGAATTTGTATAATTCGACTTGACTGCCATACGTTTCGTGTGTAGTGTCACTCTTAATCTCCTGGCATTGTGGGATTTCCCGCGTTGATCGCTGTCAATGCGGCATCGTTGTGTTTTGAATTTCATTTATCACGAAATATGTATTTTTATTCCTTTGCGAAATTTCAATGCCTACTTAATAAAACACACACACACACACACACACACACACATATATATATATATATATATATATGTATATATATATATATATATATATATATATATATATATATATATATATATATATATATATATATATATATATATATATATATATATATATACATATATATATATATACATATATATACATATACATATATATACATATACATATATATATATATATATATATATATATATATATATATATATATATATATATATATATATATATATATATATATATATATATATATATATACATATATATATATATATTGTATAATACAACATGCCAGAGATGAAGTGGCCCCATTTTGCATTTAAAATTCACATCGAAAAAACCACTTTTTCTTAAAATCCATTATGACATGTGTTTTTCGATGCATTCCGCATCATTTTCAAATACCGTACTATGTATGTCAAAAAATAATTTTTAACTTCTCTTATAATTTTTAAATTGAGTCCGCGAAAACTTCGAGAGGGTACATTATATACATTGTAATTATGTACATGATGAAAAAAAAAAGAAAATAATAATAAATAAAAATGTTTTTTTTTTCAATTGTTAAATATTTCTGCAGTACGTATCTTGTCAACGACGGCAATTTATTTATAATTTTTCTTTCCATTTTTGCGTGTTTTTCTTGTACTACTGTTTCTAAAATCGAAATAGACAGCGCATAATGAAATTAATTCGAGCGATTTGTATTTAATGAGAGATTAATTAAGAATTCGTGGCATTACGTTGTCCCTGGCAGTGGTACAAAGGCGGTGTTATTTATTTGTCCAATACGTGACTAGGGTGGAACGAATGGAAGTGCTTAATATAAATAGGGTATATTGATTTGGCGTTTAATTTATAGAACTCCATTTTAATTTATGCATGAATTGTTAGATCAAACACAGATTTTTTGAGTCTACTAAGTGGTTTTTTTGTTAAAAAAACACATAAAAATTAATATTGTGACGAATGTTCGTTTAACATTAATAATAAGAATACGACAAATAAATTAGCCATGTGACATATCTTGATTGCTACAAGATATTGAATCCATTGTGTCTCTTGTATCGTTTTGAGGGATCAACCTTATTAATTTATTATGTACTATACACATCCACTATCATTTTTAAGACATATATACTAAATACGCTGTAAATCTTTGTACATAATAGGCAAGGAAATTTTTCTAAGGCAACTAATAAATATTTAAAATTAAAATAAATACATAGCACATGACCAATTATCATTCGAATCTCTATCATTCACATCGCTCACTCCTTTCAAGAACGTCATAAATAAAAAATCGTCAATTTTCAGTTGTGCATGTTTTCGGAATGCCCAGAAAATGTTATATATCCCAGCAAAAGCGGCATATTTTTAACTTAATATTTATCCGCTACAGGGCAGAAAGTGTTGTTTTTGCATTTTGAAGAAAAGGTGTTGTTTAATAATTTTTTAAAAGAAACTAAATATTTTTCAAATGGAGGAACAACCTTCAGGTTTTACCTAAAAAGATCTGTTGCGCAGTTAAAAGTTCAATAAGTGGCTTGATATTTATTTTTAATACATTTTATTACATTTTTAAACTTTAAAAACGTTCTCCTGAAAAATCAAGTTTTTTGATTTATGACGTTCTTGAAAGGAGTGAGCGACATGTGTTTGTATGTTGTCCTACCTACCAAATAAATACCGCTTTAGTCAATAAACATTTCTCGATTAATTTGTTCCTGTTGCGTGTCAAGGCGTAATATTGGTACCGCGTTAGTTTTTAGCGCGATGATCGCTAATCTCGCTAAATTGGCGATACTCGCAAAGGCGGCCAAGTATCGTATATCGTATATCCCATAAACAGTAATTTGTAACGCAATCAAGCGCCCGTAGAATGAGCGGAATATTAGTTTATTCATTTTCTGAACGACCTTCGAGAACTTGTTTGCGAAAGAGAAATGCTTCGGACTTTTATTTCCCTGCCTATTTATTATAGAAAAAAACTAACATTTCATTCATTCAAACCCTTATCCGTACGCCAATGGTGCATAGGGCACTGCATCATATAACCGCAATGTTATCTTGATCGTTAACGAAAGGTGAATAGCCCTCCGCTTCCGGTACCAGTCCAAGTAATATTGAATAAATATAAGAGCGAAAAAATCACTTATATTTATTTGACCCCCCTGGAAATTGAACCCGGGACCTCCAGTACGGTAGTCGAGCGTGCTGACCATTACACTAAGGAGGCGAACTCTCATACGTATACGCCGATTATTCCGACTCCTGACTTGAACACTTTAGAGTATTTGAAATACTTGATCATGCCAAGTTTTCCTCGCTCTCCTTTGCTTATATTTTTCAACCACATTCGCCTCATAAATTTGTTAAACTATCCTTTATTCTCTCATTCGATTCACATCTCAAAGTCCAAACCATCTCAACACACCTTTCTTAATTTTTATCGATAATGCTTATCTTAGCCTTGCATTATTTTCTTATATCACCATTCGAACATCTGTAATACATTTTTTTACTCTAATATTTATTCAATATCACCCTGAAGCAGAGGGCTGATTATCTTTCCATCGTGTGTTAACGATCAAGATAACACTGCGTTTATATAATGCAGTGCCCTTTGCACCATTGGGGTGCGGATAAGGGTTTGAAAAAAATGAAATGTATGAGTTCTATGAATGCGAAATAGGCAAAGATTACAACATTTTGAGTGTGTCCAAATACTTGTCCACAAAATCTGGATTATCTCCAATTACAGGAGTTATTTTCATATTATTTTTTGACATCTCATCAAAGATGAAGAAGAATATGGAAGTCTGGGCATTTACGGGGCTGACGACCGTCATAGGCTGGTTTAAGTGATCACTTTACACACGTGTAACATTCACCAATTCTACCCATTATTGACAACCACACTACTCAAATTCTTGGAAAAAATAAATAAATGAATAAATAAAAATAATAATAGGCAAAGATTGTTTGCAAAGATTGTGTGGTATAGCGTTCTATCCTTTTATCTGTCATTAGCCAGCTAATTATTATTTTTTTAAATATTTTTTTTGTTTTAGAATTTATATGGTAACCGCTGTTTGTCTTGGCCATATTTGCACAAACGGAACATCCGATTTCTGGTATGGAAAATCGGGTGCAAAAGTGTTAAACGCCTATCTCGAATTCGATAAAGAACCAACGTTTCCAGAGCCACCCATTGACTCGTAAAAATAAAATAAACAGCCGCGTAAATTACACTTTTTGCCCTCGCATGGGTTTGTCAAAACGGAGCCGTGATTAATGTCGCACGTTGTGTTGTGTGCTCCCCCCACCCTGCCCGATTGCTGGGAGTTGGTGCCAAGAATCCGGTGTGACCTATGTTCTAGGGAGCCGCTTTAAGTTCGACAGTCAATCGATACGACTATATTTATTCAACGCTTGCATTTGGCATTTGCAGAGCGCGGTATCGAGTAATAATATCTACCACACAGCAAACACAAACACTGTGTGGTATGTATAACTTCGTACTCAGGTAACTTAGCGAGTGTTTTTGCCTAGAATTTTCACTCATGAATTAATAAAAAACCCTTATCCGCACCCAATGGTGCATAGGGCACTGCGTCATATAAACGCAGTTTTATCTTGATCGTTTACACATGAAGGAAAGGTGATCAGCCCTCCGCTTCAGGTACCAGTCCAGGGTAATATTAAATAAATATTACAGTGAAAAAATCACTTATATTTATTTTACCCCCCTTGGGAATCGAACCCGGGACCTCCAGAACGGTAGCCGAGCGTGCTGACCATTACACTACGGAGGCGGAGGCGGACTCATGAATTACATGAAATAAAAAATTGAAAGTAACTTTAAACATAAAGTTTATAAAATAAAACAACTCTGTTTTAACCACTTTAAAAAAAGTGATTAAAACAGAGTTGTTTTATTTTATAAAGTTTAAAAATGTGCCACAAAGTATCTGCGAAAAACATTCAAGAAATTAAACACAAAGAGTAAATCCACTCACGAGTAGGCATAGGCTATAAATCTTAAAAATTTGAAGCCTGAGTGGGTCATGATAAGCGGTGTTGCATAAGCCGTCTTCGTTCGCTTTGTGTAATACCACATTTAAATAACACTACTTCATGACTACCGGTTTTGGAATAATTATTCTATCATCAGTCTACATTTGGCTTGATATTGTAACGTTTTTTTCGAAACCGGTAGTCATAAGGTAGTGTTTTTTAAAAAAAAGAGGTATTCTTCAATGCGAACGATGAATGATAAAAAGAGTGTTATATTTACTTGTTTATTCATAGTATACTTGTTTATTCATTTATTATATACGCTTTTGTTTTACTGAATTTTTTGCGATAGTGCAAACTCTTTAAGTATTTCATTATGGTTTAATCTCTATAAACAGAAGTCGTTTCACTTGACACAGCGAGTATCAACTAAGCGTAATAAAGGGTAGCATTATATAAAAGCTGGGTTTAACTTTGAGAGTGGGTTTAACGTTCGGGGAGATGAAAATCGCGACACGATCTCAACTCTTCTGCGGGTAGACAAACGAATATAGTCCCTAATGGCCTGATGCAAATGGAATCAGATGCTCTGACAAGGATGTTTTAGACGACTTTATCTGAGAACATATCGCTATTTAATTAAAGTGAAAGGACGGGAAGGATGCGAACAGATGTCACGTAGCGAAAATGGGAATTGAAGGATTGCAAAAAAAGTTATCGACATCTTTTTTACATTATGTACATTAACTACGTTCGGAAAGGAAGAATGATCCTTGCCTCCAGAATTACACACACATGTCCCAGTACAAATTTTTTGATGGGACTTCGCCTTTGCTGCTCCCGCAGCGTGGAACAACTTACTCCCGAATCTGAGATCTATACAGAATACTGTCGAGTTCCGATCTAAATTCAAGATCCAGCTTTTCTGGATATCTTATCCATAGTGACCATAGTTAATCTTAATTTTCACATTCACTTAACCTGTAGCGAACCATTACCCGTGGTAAATATTTAGAATCATACATAGATTTTGCATTTTTGCTATAATATTTATTAGTTGCCTAAGAAAATTCTCCTTGCCTATTATGTCTGTAGAAGCGTTTATAACACATTCAGTTTATAAATCTTAAAAATGATAATGAATGTGTGTGTAAATAATAAATGAATAAGGTTGATCCTTAAAAACGATACTTCTTCTCGGTCTTATTCCTCATTTCTGAGAGTTGTGACCCTTGCAGAAGCATGACTCTTCTCCAGTTATCCCTTGACTGCGCTGCACGTAGCGCTCCAACCAAAAACGATACAGCTGATACAATTCAATACAATAGATTCAATATCTTATATTAATCAAGATTTGTCACATGGTTCACATTTGTTTATCTTATTCGTCTTGTCATATTTTCGTAGAAAGATTTAAAAAGTGATTCTAGTCTTTATTTTTGTTTGAAGCAATACTTCAAGTGGTGATACATAAACCATGATTTTAATAATTATCAGGCGATTTTTAAAACTTAGTACCTACCTATAATTATAGAAAAAGCTTACCGGTATGATTAGTTAAATTTTGTACGAAGTTTGCTTGCAACGTTTAAAAAAAATATTGTAAAAATGTATGTTAAAATTGTAAAAACGTAAGATACATGAACTGTAAAGCGCGCTTGAGGCGATTTTGAATGAAAACAGCGCTTTACAAAATGGCTGTATTCATTTATTAATCATTCGTGGATTTAAAAAATAATATTTCCCTTCATCCCCGATATTACGAAATTCTTTTGATACACAGAAGTTTCGTACGCAGGGTTATAATTACTAACCACTATAAGGTAGTAAACAGTCGATGAATAATAATAATGAGCTTTCAATAGACACTTGGAATTTTAGATTGGAATGACGCAAAATTTTGCTCATTGCCGAATATATTTGTGTAACTTGGGTTCGTGAATCATTTCTTTGGTATCCTGCCAGTGAAGTTGGAAAATACGCTATCCAGAATTACTATTATTGCAGCCACACTTTAAACTACTCAAAAATTGATTTAAATGGACGATCCGCCAACGACCCTCTCGCTTGCGGCAAATATACTGAGAGGAAAAAAGATTTTAGTTCTGTTTGCTGAAATAATAAGAGAAAGCTTGATGTAGTATAGTTTTGGTTATAGCTAGAAGCGTGTTGCAGCACTGAGCAAATGCTGAAAAGTTCCTGATAGGAATATGATGAGGAATAATCTAGCCACACTAGATTATTCCTCATTTTCCCAATACAGATTAAATTAAAACTAGTTTTTTTTAACTAGAGAAGAAAAAAAATCAATTATTGATACTTATATGTATATAGATCCTGTACATAATAAGCAAGGTAATTAATAAATGCAACTCTCATCTAAAAAATAAAATGTTTTGGTGTAATTAGACTTTGGCCCCTCTGAACATTAACACACATTTTCCAGTTAATCCTGGTTTCCGATAACTTATCCATGATGATGGAAAAAACACAACTGAACATTTTGACCATTGACAACGCTACCAGACCATAAATAATCAACTTGTTTTTGAAAAATATATATATATATATATATATATACATATATATATATATATATATATATATATATATATATATATATATATATATATATATATATATATATATATATATATATATATATATATATATATAAATATATTCATTTACTTACTTATTGCTAAAAACTGCCTACCGGATTGACGCATGGTATCCTTCTTTTAAAGTAGTATTTTCGAAACTGTTTCAAGGCACCGCACTTTTCTCTACGTTTGATAATAATATTATTATTTATAATGGTCCATTTTTATCTCAGTTACAGTGTTGACTGACACCTATTGTCCCATTTCTCGCGAGAAGTGTTGCCAATTTTTTCATCCGTTTGACATACATACAATATTTACAGCTGTCAGAAATAATGAAACCGTTTCAAATTATAAAAATTAGAGTAAGGCATGGCATCGTTTGTCTATCTTTCCTTTGCAATGTTTTTCGAGCTCTTTGGCATCTATGAGGATGAAGTTGGCAAAAGAAGGATGAAAGTAGACTGAATGCAGTCGAAGTGCGATCACTGAGAACCATGTGCGGTAAAACGATGTGAAAGTTCGAATGGCGAATTGATGTATCATTGGAATGATGTAATGCAAAGCTGTGATATGCATTATCGACAGAATTGAGAAATTTTGTTGAGTTGGTTTCGACACTTGGAACGAATGAGTGGGGAAAGAATGGCAAAACAAATCTATGAGACGAATGAACTTGGAAATAGAAGCAGAGGTATACCTAGCGTGATCAAGTATTCCAAATAGTTGGGTTATAAGTCGGAATAATCGGCGGGTACGCATGACGATTTGCATGAATGTGGAAGATTGTTTGCAAACACAGAGATGTGTATTTTCGTTTTATTTTAACTTTTTTCACATCTCAACAAAGATGAAGAATGATATCGAAGTATTGGGATTTACAGGGCTTTCGACCTGCACACTCAAAGTGTTGTTCTATTCTCACTGCCTATCCCTGCAGCGAAGCGGCGTGACGGCAATAGTTGTATTTGGATTCGTTTTCTACGTGCTATAAAGGGACTCCTTTGCGCTGGTATAAAATACGTAAATTCAAACGTAAACGGAGTTACGATTGATTTGAATAAAATAAATCCTTGAACGTTTATCTTATATCTGTAAAATGCCAATGTTCCACCAGTTATATTTTCCCAATTATCCTTAAGCAAATTGGGTGCTAAATTATTCGATTCAAACGGAGTTCGGCGCACAGAGGAAGGGTGTGAGTCGTTCGGATATTCTGATCCAGGAATTTCTCAAGGGGTGCTTTATAATTTGTGGAATGTTTCCGTAATAAGGGTTGTCTCGAACGCTCAAATACTTGCCGAACGTTGCTCCAGATTCCCAGCCGTATTATTTATGAAACGCTCTGCTCAATAGGGGCAAAAACGATCATTAGATCGGCCTGAATTATGGGCCAATCTCGAATACTTCCCGATAACAAATAAAAAGTGTCTCAAGCAATGGTTCAAGTATTAAGTTTTGCCTTAATCAGCAATGTCTTAACAGTTATCGCACTGCGCAAAGCTTTGACATAAATTCTTCTTCTTCTTCTTCTTTTTCTTCTTCTTCTCCTTCCTAAATCCATTCGAACTTATCGTATTTGTATCAGCTCTCCTCGTCCTCTGGTTTTTAGGACCTTCTATCACGGGCAACGTCACCTAGGCCATGCCTTCGAATCATATTATCATTCTGTAGCAAATATTTGTGTCGGGTTGTGGTCCTGTGGTTAGTGTCGCGGACTCTTAAGTCAGAGTTTCTCGGCTCGAACCCACTAGCGAGTGTTTTTGCCTAGAATTTTCACTCATGAATTACATGAAATTATAGTAACTTTAAACATAAAGAGTAAATCCACTCACAAGTAGGCATAGGCTATGAAACTTTTAAAGTTGAAGCCTGAGTAGGGACATGATAAACGGTGTTTGTCATGTCCCTACTCAGTCAGTCACTTGGACGTTAGGTAATTCAAAAAAAAAAAAAAAAACTCGAACCCACTCTACCATAATTTGATACCTATTTCTAATAAGCCGCTTAGGCTCACAGAAATAGTATGAAATTGATGTATTTTTGTAAATAATAAAAACACAAATATTTATCTTTTTTAAATACAAATTTAAATACGCATTCTTTGGTCTTCCTCTAGATGTCTTTCGAGGAAGATCCATGGCGATTGCCTGGTTCACAATATGTTGAGGTTCTCTGCATCCTATGTGCCCATATCATCTTAATTGCCCTTCCTCTACCTTACTATTGATGCCTGTTACACCCAGGTTTCCACTACTGTATGATTTTTTATTTGTCTCTAAGAGACACTCCAACTGACTATCCAAGCATTCACATTTCTCTAGTTTCTATTATATAAATATTTGATATAAGATCATATGGTATAGTCAAATAATATACTATAATAAGCTTATCATCACGCCGATTCACCGCAGGTGTAGGCAGAGAGAATATAACACCACACTACTCTGTAATTACAAACATTTTTCGCCTCTTACACATTCATGCATCCTTGTGCATTCCCAGCGATTGCTGACTTCTCAATTTCGTCTTCTTTATTTCTAGACTCATCTCCTTGTGCCATCTTCCATCAGAGATTGGCATTATGTTTTGAAAGAACACACGTTTCCTGGTATTTCGATTCAGTAGTTGTATGATAATGATTATTATAATAATAAAACTTGTAAATTTCTAAAAACGTTACATTTAACTTTAAAATGGCTGAAAAAAAGGAAATGATTGATTCCTAATACACAGCAATTATGATTAAACATATCTACGTATTGTACAGAGATAATAAAATAAAAAACTTGTTTCTGATTTACGGATTTGGCGTTTAATTTGTAGAACTCCATTTTAATTTATATATTGAATGTTAAAACCAAGTACTATTTTTTTAATATACTAATTGTATTTTGTGTTGTTAAAAAAACACATAAAAATAAAATTTCTGACAATTCTTTTGAATTGTTATGGCATTTTCATACGAACATGCGTTTATAAACTTAAATATAAAATATAATTTATATTTGAAGCACTAACTTTGTGATTTTGTTTTATAATTAAAATGTTACTTTGTTTTAAGATCACTTTAAATATTTTATTATAACTTAATTACAATGTCTACCGGTTTCGAAGCAAACCGTTTCTTTATCACGACTGATTAATACTATTAATTAGTCTTGATAAAGAAGCGGTTATATTCGAAACCGTTAGGCATTATAATTAAGTTATAATAAAATATTTATTGTGATTTTAAAACAAAGTTACGTTTTATTTATTAAATAAATTTTTTTATAAGATTCAGTAGTCGTATATCAATAATAATAATTATTCTTGTAAATAAAAAAAAAAACATTTAATTTTTAAATGGCTGAAAAAAGGAAGTGATTGAGTCCCAATACACATCAATTATGATAAAAACATATCTTTAACAGTGATTTAAAAAAAGTACAGTTTTCACTGTAATAGTAATTAATACACTCCAATATTACCAGGAAACATTCCTGGTATTTTGTACGGAAGGAAAAGGTTGCACTATTGAATTTTCAATCGGATGTTATAATAGAAATTTCACTTGCATTGTGTTATTGAAGATTGTGTCTTTAATCAACATGTAGCATTTTTTATAATCAAATCGTGGGATAAAATTGCAGCTTCACTCTCGTTTACATCCGATTTCAAATATGATGAAATAATCCGCGTCGGAAATGGTGAATAGTCGTGCATAATTTGTAACATCGTAATTCCCACCTTCGCGTAAAAATAATTATTATTTTGCAGAGAAAATACTATGTACATTGCATTGATCTGTTAATAATGGAGTCTGTGCTCACAATTATAGGGAAAACTGTATTTTAAAAAAAAATCTCTGTACAAGATATGTTTTATCATAATTGTTGTGTATAGGGAATCAATCATTTCCTTCCTTGTTTCAGCCATTTTAAAATTTGTATTTTTTTTTTAATTTACAACTTTTATTATTATCATACAAATACTTAATCTTATGAGCACCTAATGGTACATAAAGCAATGCATCAAATCGTAATTCCCATCTTCGCGCAAAAATAATTATTATTTTGCCGAAAAAAAATACTATGTACATTGCATAGATCTGTTAATAATGGAGAGACGAAAAACGTACAGTGTGTCGCCTTATGTAATAGAAGTTACATAAGGCGACAATATATTCTTTTATGAATGGATAATGCATATTAAAGAACATTTCATTTACAACATTTTGAGTGTGTCCAAATACTTGTTCAGAAAATCTGGATTATCTCCAATTACAGGAATTATTTTCATATTATTTGTTGACTTCTCATCAAAGATGAAGAAGAATATGGAAGTCTGGGCATTTACGGGGCTGACGACCGTCATAGGGTGGTTTAAGTGATCACTCCAAACACGTGTAACATTCACCAATTGTACCCATTATAAAAATAAAAATAAATCATTTCATACTCACTAACTAACTAACCACCATGTCGCTTCTCCGAAGGAGTAGGCAGAGAGAATCGAACTCTTTTACTCACCAAAAGGAACATATAGTGCTACATTTTGAAGAATATTTAAGATATTGACAAATCGGATAAGTTGATATATGCGTCTACGCTTATAGAATCCGAATAAGTGATTATCAATAAAAAACATATTGTTTGAGTCGATACAGTTTTGAGCCAGATGCCTTCCGCGTGATTTTCTAAAACCGAAAGCTATTATGATAGTATAATTTTCTTATATTTTTCAAGGTACACTATTATACTCGCATATCATCATATCATATCATCGTGTTATAAATCGGCCAAAACGGACTAGTGGCATACATAAGTATTGTCGGAATGAATTTCGATAAGATACGCAACGTTTCGCGTATAGATCAATTGAATAAATAAATAAATAATAAAAAAATATTTTGGCGTTAAAAGCAATACGTTGAAATTACACGCTGAAAACAATGGAGCCCGAGCATACAAAGAAGACAATGAAAAGTTTTTGAAAACAACTTCCTGTAAAACTGCACTGTTTTATATAACAAGCTTTTATGTATGTAAATCATACTGTCGCTGTTACAAAGATGTATTCACAATTGATGAATAAATTCTAATAATTTTTATATGAAGCACTAACTTTGTGATTTTCCATTTTATTATTAAAATGTAACTTTGTTTTAAATAACGTTAAATGTTTTATTATAACTTAATTATAATGTCTACCGGTTTCGAAGCTAACCGCTTCTTTATCAAGACCTTTTTTTTCACATTTTTTTAGTATTAATCAGTCTTGATAAAGAAACGGTTAGCTTCGAAACCTGTAGACATTATAATTAAGTTATAATAAAATATTTATCGTTATGTAAAACAAAGTTACATTTCAATTATAAAATGAAAAATCACAAACTTAGTGTTTCAAATATAAATTATATTTTATTTTTAAGTTTATAAACGAATGTTCGTATGATAATGCTATAACAAGGCGAAAGAATTGTCACAAAATTTATTTTTATGTGTTTTTTAACAACAAAATACAATTTAGTAGATCAAGACTAAATAATACTAATCAGTCTTGATAAAGACTGTGTGGCTGACATAAATTATCTCAGAAAGTAGAGAAAAAAGGGTTTGAAGAGTGGAAGGTAATGAAACTTCTAAATACTAGTACTATACTAGTACTATTCTGAAAGAAATAAAGATAAATGACTGCCGTTGTTGAAAAAAACCGAGTCACAAAATTGTTTAATGTAAAAGGGCTTGAAAATGTATGCCGAAATGCCTGAATGTATAAAGAATGAAAAGAGTCTGAAAGAAATAAAAAAATCGGTTTTTTAAAATAAAAAGCTTCTTTTCATCTCACCAATAAATGTCTCTAGTGAAGTTCTAGTGATTCAAGAACAATGTTCAAAATTGGTTCATATATATAGAACTTCCAAGAATTTGAGTAGTGTGGTTGTCAATAATGGGTAGAATTGGTGAATGTTACACGTGTGTAAATTGATCACCTAAACCAGCCTATGACGGTCGTCTGCCCCGTAAATGCTTAGACTTCTATATTATTCTTCATGTTTGTTGAGATTTCATGAAATAATACGGTGGTATTGGGAGCGCTACGTTCAAATTTCATTCATGACGTAAATTCGAGTCTCAGGCCTCGAACGACTTTATTCACCTGGCATATCAAAAATATTTACTCAAACCCTTCATTGAAGCTACGTGATTCGTATTTTTCTCCATTCGGTGTTGCCAGCATTGCCAACGTCAATATTATAATTGAAACGAGAGGAAAAAACAAACAATTACGTTGTGGATTTGGCTTCGATCCCAGTTCCGATCAGCCCAACAGAAAACCGGCTGTTAGGCTACTATGTCAGTGGTAATTTGATTAAATATAATTAAAATATAACTTTGTTTTAAAATCACTATAAATATTTTATAGAATAAAATAACAACCATGTAATTGTAACAACCATGCAACAACCATATTGACATCCAATCTCAAAGCATTCATCCACGTTGACTTTGAGCATGTAACTCCAAATATATATAACTTTTAAACTAACTAACTAACCATCACGCCGCTTCTCCGCAGGGGTAGGCAGAGAGAATAGAGCGCCACACCACTCTGTCCTTGCAAACATTCTTCGCCTCTTCCACGTTCATGCATCTCCTCATACATACCCGCCGATTGTTACGACTCCTAACCTGACCACTCTCAAGTATTTGGTATACCTGATCGTGCCATGTTTTTCTCGGTCTTCCTCTGCTTCTTTTCCCGCTAACATTCGCCTCATAAATTTGTTTTACCGTTCTTTCTTCACTCATTCGTTCTACATGTCCAAACCATCTCAACACACCTTTCTTAATTTTATCGATAATGCTTATCTCAGCTTTGCATTCTTTCCTTATTTCACTATTCGCACATCTATCATACATCGTTTTGTTACACATTCTTCTGAGAGATCGCATTTCGACTGCATTCAGTCTACTTTCATCCTTCTTTTGCCAACTCCATGTTTCACTTCCATACATTAGAGTTTGTACCAGGACTCCGTTGTGCACTGCCAGTTTAGCTTCCGCTGATAGGTTTTTATTTGCTATAACTTTTATATACACACATTATACATATTGGTCATTGGGTCTTAAAAAACTCTTACGTTTCCGGAATTCACAATAAACTTATATCGCTAGATTTTTTCTTAAATTGATAAAACAATTCAATTCATAAAAACACAAGTTTTTTGATAAAAAAAACAACATATATCACCGTTACACGCTGTATATGTTCTATCATAATTATGTATATATTTAAACCCATCATAAAGCGCTCGTAGGAGATTCATATCTTGAAATAATTAAGATAACGTACGTTTTGTGACATTTTCAAGAGCGTAACTTATATAATTTATGGATTAAGATACCCTTAAAGACATTTTCATATCTTCGGTCGACGATCTCGTACAAGTTCGTTAATTTCTTATTTTATGTTGCGATGTAAACACTTGGTATTTTTGTCACTTTTTTATTATGTTGAACATCGAGCTCTTTCGCTTAAAACAACCGTTAAATAATGAATTAAATTATGTGTATGAAGATAAGTGTAATTTGTTTTTGAAGTAATTTTTAGGCTGAGATCTCGAATGTTAAAATTAGAAAGCGTTCGACCGCGCTAGGGGCTAGACGTCTCAGCGCTCAATATATATTTTTTAATGTATATATTATTTACTAATTTTTATCTTACTCAATTTAAATTTTTTAATGTAAATATTATTTACTTTTTTTTGTTTATACAAAAACGGTGTTTTACTAAAAAAAATCCTTTAAACCCAGGTAACATTTGACGTATTTTTTTCTTCTTCTTAAAACACCGTTTATGTATTGAAAAAGTAAGCTTTCTTCGAAATAAATATATGGTTTTGGAAAGAAAAGAGTCATTGAAAGGTTAAAAAATATATGAAAATGTTTTTCCAATATATACATATATATATATAAATATATTTATATATATATATATATATATATATATATATATATATATATATATATATATATATATATATATATATATATATATATATATTCTAAAAAAGAAGTGCAATTCAATTATACATTTATGTATATACAGACCCTAGCGCGGCCGATCGCGTTCTATTTTTTTTTATAATTAAAATGTAACTTTGTTTTAAAATCACTATAAATATTTTATTATAACTCAATTAATGTCTACCGTTTTCGAAGCTAACCGCTTCTTTATCAAGACTGTTTAATACTAAAACACTATCTACTAAACAATATTCAAAATATTTTGACGGTTAGGGAAAGAAGCTTAGGTAGATCTCAAGTGGCTTATTTTTTTGTGTTGATTGGCAGTCACAGTCAAAAGGGATCAGGGATGATGAGTGATTGGAAACATTTAATAGCCGACTTTTAGCAAAATCATTTACTTATTTATTAGTTGTAAATTATTATTAATTGCCTTTTTAATTTCTAATATTTCTAAGTAATCTAATTTAAGTCCTCAATTGCATGTGAATAATATACTTAAACCTTTATTTTTATCAAATCGCTCACTTCTTTCAAGAACGTCATAAATCAAAAAACTTGATTTATCAGGAGAACGTTTTTAAAGTGTAAAATATAATACCATTTATTGAAAATAAATATCAAGCCACTTATTAAACTTTTTACTGCGCAACAGATCTTTTTAGGTAAAACCTGAATGTTTTTTCTCCATTTGTAAAATAATTAGAATATTTAAAAAAATAATTAAACAATACCTTTTCTTCAAAATTCAACAATAACACTTTCTGCCCTGTAGCGGGTAAATATTAAGTTAAAAATAAGCCTCTTTTGCTGTGATATAGTACATTTTCTGGGCATTCAGAAAACATGCACAAATGAAAATTGTCGATTTTTGATTTATGACGTTCTTGAAAGGAGTGAGCGAAATGAGTGATTATTTTCTATTTAGTGATTAGGCAAATTGCAAGTTGTTCAAGAACTATCTACCTAGATACTGTACGGTTTTCGTATGTAGTTTGAATATTTGGTAAGTGATCAATTCTGTGCACTTTTATTAGTATATTATCGTGTTATCTACGTTATTTGCTTTCACTCTAATGGATAAATGGCCGTGTTTTTGTGGAGCGGAACTTACAAACGTATGAATAAAAAATAAAAAATAAATATTAATATAAAAATAAAACATATAATTTTTTGATATCTCAACATAGATGAAGAAGAATATGGATATGTGGGCATTTACGGGGCTTACGACCGTCATAGGCTTCTTCATCTCATCAATACATGTCACTTGTGAATAATTCTACTGATTCTTGTCTTACTTAGTAAATACCACTATTTCTTCAAATCTACTGTGATACTTCGCTCACTCCTTTCAAGAACGTCATAAATCAAAAAACTTGATTTTTCAGGAGATCGTTTTTAAAGTTTAAAAGTTTTACCAAATGTATTAAAAATAAATATCAAGCCACTTATTGAACTTTTTGCTGTGCAACAGATATTTTTAGGTAAAACGTGAAGGTTTTTTCTCTAATTGAAAAATATTTACCTATTCTTCAATATGCAAAAACAACGCTTTCTGCCCTGTAGCGGGTAAATATTGAGTTAAAAATATGCCGCTTTTGCTGATATATAGTACATTTTCTGGGCATTCCGAAAACACGCACAACTGAAAATTGACGATTTTTGATTTATGACGTGATAATTGATGTGTCGCAATGATCTGTTTTTTTATACATATTTATGTAAATGGTACAATAGTGCCGTATATATATATATATATATATATATATATATATATATATATATATATATATATATATATATATATATATATATATATATATATATATATATATATATATATATATATATATATATATATATATATATATATATATATATATATATATATATATATATATATATATATATATATATATATATATATATATATATATATATATATATATATATATATATATATATATATATATATATATATATATATATATATATATATATATATATATATATATATATATATATATATATATATATATATATATATATATATATATATATATATATATATATATATATATATATATATATATATATATATATATATATATATATATATATATATATATATATATATATATATATATATATATATATATATATATATATATATATATATATATATATATATATATATATAAAAAAATACCTTGCTGATTTATTTCTTATTTCCATGCGATGATGTGATCTGATGGCTCTCTCCGCGCTCCGCCTTCAGCCTTATTTCGCCTTCCGTCCCGCCGGACATTCCTGCACAATTATGCAATTTGCGCATTGTTATTGTGAGGCGTCGCTCGTATTGTCGGACGTAACTCGATTTGGTACGTTGATCCGGAGGTACGCAACGTGAGCTACGATCAAATCGGTAGATAAATTCCATAATTTCGAAACACTTGTGGGCCTATTCACAAAACTGTTAAATTTTTTTTATTGTTTTGCAGTCACCCAGTGAGAGGACGTTTCTGCCAGTGTCAAGTCTTATTTTTATTTACAAGCGAAATTATAATAAAATTAAATAATAATAATGTCCGCCTCCGTTGTGTAATGATAAGCGTGTTCAGCTATCATGTTGGAGGTCCCAGGTTCGATTCCTAGGGGGTCAAAATAAATACTGGTCCTTTTTACTTAATATATATCTTATTTCTTCTCTGTCTTATTCCTCATTGCTGACGGTTATGACCCTTGCAGAAGCAATGACTCTTCTCCAGTTATCCCTTGACTGCGCTGCACGTAGCGCTCCAACCATCGAGGTGCCTGTGGGGATCTTCCTATCCCTATCTTTCCCTCCAGGCTACCGATTTATCTTATATTTCCCTAGAATGATATCTGAAGCGCAGTCAGTACCTTGCCTTTCAATAACTCTTTTATTTTCAATACCATACATTTATTTCGAAGAAAAACTTATTTTTTGTTGTTAACCCAATTTTTGTTGTTTTTTAACAAATGTTAGATTTTATCCCACGTGAAAGTTCGTTTAATATTTAATATTGATACAACAAGAAAATATCAATTAAAATCTTGATTTACAACTCCATCAAACGAAATAAAATACAGCATTTTAAACAAAATATTGGACACTCAAGTTGTTCATAAAAATGTTCTTAACGCATTTTCAACCGTAAAATAGCCCCAATTAAAGGCATGATGAAGATGTTAAAAGAAAATATTAAAACGGATCCGTTTTTTCTTATGATGTCATTTATTCCCATCGTTCAATAATTTTACTTTTTCATCCATCAAGTATTTGTAACTATCGATTTGTTATTTGGATTCAGTTTCGACTTCAAATGGCTTCTTGCAATTTTAAATTTAACACATTCTCAAAATTATTAATATTTAAAGCATTTGCATTGTGGGTAGCCATTTTTACTTATTTTTTTTTACAAAAATGTTAATAAAATTAGTGTGTAACCACTCACCGAGATTTTTATGTCTACCGGTTTCGAGAGGTACCCGTCTCTTCGTCAGGACAATCACTACTACAGCATGCAAACAATACCACCCGTCATTGTCCCCATTGTCCTGACGAAGAGATGGGTACGTCTCGAAACCGGTAGACATAAAAATCTCGGTGAGTGGTTTTATATTACATTATTTTAACATTTTTGTAAAAAAATAAATAAGTTAATTTTAACTTTAGAGACGGAGCCAAATCACCATTTTAACATTAACGATTACGTTTCTGAATAGCTCCAAAATTATGAGTGTTAATGGCGGACGAAGATTTTATTTGGGAGATAGTTCTTTCACTTTTAACAGACAAATTTTTGTAACAGCCGGAATAGGGAACCATAGCTAATTTAATCGTTGTATTGTGAAAAATGTATATTTGTATGTCACTTGAGACATACGAAATATATAAAGTTTCTGCTTAATAAAAAGCTTCTTTTCATCTCACCGATAGTTGTCTCTAGTGAAGTTCTAGTGATTCAAGAATAATGTTTTAAAAATTGGTTCATATATACAGAACTTCCAAGAATGTGAGTAGTGTGGTTGTCAATAATGGGTAGAATTGGTGAATGTTACACGTGTGTAAAGTGATCACTTAAACAGCCTATTACGGTCGTCAGCCCCGTAAATTCCCAGACTTCCATATTCTTCTTCATCTTTGATGAAATAATAATATATGTTTATGAAAAATAATAAATATACCTATATATTTATATATATATATATATATATATATATATATATATATATATATATATATATATATATATATATATATATATATATATATATATATATATATATATAAAGTAAATGCTTTAAATATTTATATTTTTTAAAATAATATCGATCCCTTTTTAATTTAAGTTTTGCTCGGTAAATATCACTATTAGTGGTATTTACTAAGTAAAACATAAATTAAAAATTAATTTTATTCATTCATCGTCGACATTGTAACGTGATCTCGCTCGTTTTACAATATCGCCTCGTCACAAGTCATTAAATCAATTTTCCCGCCTGTGCACCTACCTACATACATTGCAGACCGTGTGTGTTGTGCAGTCTGCTGTCATGTCCTGACCTTAATACCGCATTCCTGCATTATGCAACTGTGTTTCCTCATCCTGCGCGCGGAGCGGTTGGTAGTATGCAGCCGATCTCCAAACAACGTGGCCATGTTGGTTTATCATGTTTACGACTGTGTACTTAAATCATCTCTCGTTGTTGTACGCGATTACATGCAAAGGCGGGATTACATCGTGTCAGTTAATGACGTCAGTACTGGAGCCGAAAACAACATTTTCTGCCCTGTAGTGGGTAAATATTAAATTCAAAATATGCCTCTTTTGCTGGGATATAGTACATTTTCTGGGCATTCCGAAAACATGCACAGCTGAAAATTGCCGATTTTTGATTTATGACGTTCTTGAAAGGAGTGAGCGATATACGACACTTAATAGTTAGTTAGTGAATGCATTTCTTTAAACGTGGCAGTTAGACTTTTCGTTCAATAAAATAATGAGTTGACTTTTCATTCATTAAAATGATGAGATGGTTTGGACATGTGCAACGTATGAGTGAAGAAAGAACGGTTAAATTTATGAAGCGAATGTAGTTGAAAAAAGAAGCAGAGGAAGACCGAGGAAAACATGTCACAATCAGGGATGTCAAATACTTGAAAGCGACCGGGCCAGGAGTCGTAATAATCGTCGGGTATGTATGAGGAGATGCATGAATGTAGAAGAGGCGAAGAATGTTTGCAAAGACAGAGTGATGTGGCGTTCGATTCTCTCGGCCTACTCTGTGATGGTCAGGTTGTTAGTTATTTAAATTAACATAAACGAGTGATGTCAAAATTGATTTCCAGTATTGTTATTTTTCTTATTAACGCCGACAATGTATCGTGACGTCACACTGCGAAGGTGATCGAGTTGCCCACGGTGATGTTCTGTTTATGTCGCCAACGCGCGCTGAAGGAGGCACCACTACAAGTATTCTACATATTTACATCTCATCAAAGATGAAGAACAATATGGAAGTCTGGGCATTAACAGGGGCTGACGACCGTCATAGGCTGGTTTAAGCGATCACTTTACACACGTGTAACATTCACCAATTCTACCCATCATTGGCAACCACGCTACTCAAATTCTTGGAAGTTCTATATATATGAACCAATTAAGAAACTTGTTCTTGAATCACTAGAACTTCACTACAGACATCTTTTGGTGAGATGAAAAGAAGCTTTTTATTGAGCAGAAACTATGAAGCACGGAATTTTGCCGTCCGGCAGTCCGGTTTTGAAAAATAAAAGCGACTAAGACAGTTTAGCGTGATCGAATTTACGCGAATGGCACGATCAGGTATGCCAAATACTTGAAAGTGGTCAGGTTAGGAGTAACAATCGGCAGGTATGTATGAGGAGATGCATGAACGTGGAAGAGGCGAAGAATGTTTGCAAAGACAGAGTGGTGTGGCGTTCTATTCTCTCTGCCTACCCCTGCGGGGAAGCGGTGTGATGGTTAGTTAGTTAGTTAGTTAGAATTTACACGCAACGTGTTCACGCACCGATCCGAAAGATGGACAAAAGCACAAGCCAATCCAAGCCAATCATCGTTTTAAAACGCTAACTGAAGTGCCGGACGGTAAAATTCCGTGTAGTGCACAAACGCCCTAGAAGTGTCAAATTTAAGTCGTACAATTTTGTGGTGAAATTTCCAATTCGCAGTGCTTCCCACTTTCCGTTTCTGAATATCGCCATCAAGTGAATAGAATCATCTGTTCAGGGTCCCTCCCACTGGTGACCCCCATCCCAGCTCCGAGTACGAACCGTCTGCGATGCAGGAAATCTCAGGAGATTCCTCGGATGCGTGGAATAGTAGGCCTTACGCCCATGCACCTGATGCCAAACTGGCGTGCTGGAAAAAGTGGCTTATGAGTGTTTTTGGTCATAGCGAACAGCATGGGCGGGTATTCGACACCCACGTTGGTTTTAACCCTAAAATGGATGATTTTTTTGATCTCAACATAGATGATGAAGAATATGGAAATCTGATTAATTACACTGTTTTTGATCTGACAGGACTTAAATTCTTCTTCATCTATGTTAAGATGTTGAAACGTAAAAATATCTCGTAATTGTAGAAAGAAGCTTAACAATTTTTTTGACATCTCAAGGTAGATTACGAAGAATATAGAAATCTGGGTATTTACAGGGCTTATTATCTGACAGGTCAGGAAATTATGAGGAGCGAACGGAAATTAAAACAAATTTATGAGGCGAATGTCGTTGGAAATAGTAGCACAAGAAGACTGAGGAAAATTTGGCACGATGACGTCATTCAAATACCTACTTTAAAATGGTCAGGCCAGGAGGCGGGTATGCATGAGGAGATGCATGAATGTGGAAGAGCCGAAGTTTGTTTACAAATACAGATTGGTATAGTGTTCTGTTCTCTCTGCTTACCCCTGCGGAGAAGCAGCGTGATGGTTACTTAGTTTATTACCACGTAAAACTTAAATAGAAAATAGATAGATATTACCCTAAAGTGACTGCTGAATCAATTAATGAAATTATGAACTATACTCGTATGTATCTGCTATAGTCATAAAGAAAGAATAAAGTTTTTTTTTATGAATTGAAAGAAAAAAAAAAAAACGTTTAATTTTTTCAATCTTTTTTCGAAATGTTTGTCAGTTAGTTATTTAAAATATAAAATAACGCAAAAAAAATTCAGCTGGTATGCATTTTAGGGTTACGCATTGTCTATTGCGATTATTTTTTTTATGCATCTCTATAAAAACAACAACAAATGATATTTGAAAGATATTTATGACCTGTCGATAATTTTATTGACGAGGCAATAGTCTATTGGTAATCAATTTTAATTGGTTACGTTGGTTTTACGAACGCTCGTGAAGATAAAGATGGTATCGGCTTCAGTGGACCGATTTTCAACATTGCACACCGAAAAAAACTTTAGAAGATTTGCTTTTTCGTGATATTGATTTTATTTTTAAAAAAAAACGCACTAAGAGGGAATGACTGAGAAAATATATCGGTAGTGTAATGGCAAAGGGGTATAACTGTCAAATTTTTCATTTTCTAAGTTTGTTCCACAAAATGTCTAAAATAGTGTATTCCATAATCTGGCAAAAGGATATAGCTGTAGTTGCAATCCTCATTTAGTTTTATTAAGATATGTACATATGCCATCCGAACAAAATATTTAATTTCACATGTTTGTTTTTTCTCTCCTGTAAAAATTGGTCTGAGACAGATATACCCCTTTGCCTTTACACTACCGATATGTGGCTCATGTGAGCGGGAGAACATAAAGAGGTCGGCCGAAAATGATTTGGCACGATCAGATCAATCAGAACTTAAAATCTGGTGGTGTCTAAATTCTGCGTAATCGTAGGGCATGCATGACTCTAGATGTATGGATGTGACGGAAGCGAGGAGTGTATGTCAGGACAGAAGAGTGTGGCGTTCCATCCTCTCTGCCTACCCCGGCGGGGAAGTGGCGTGATGGTTACTTAGTTAATTACCAAGTAAAACATAAATTTAAAATGGGTAGATATTACCACAAAGTAACTGTTGAATCAATTAATGAAATTATGAACTTTTAGTATATCTGCTATAGTAATAAAGAAAGAAGAAAGTTTTTCTATGGATTGAAAGCAAAAAAATATATTTAATTTATATTTGAAGCACTAACTTTGTGATTTACTATTTTATAATTAAAATGTAACATTGTTTTAAAATCACTATAAATATTTTATTATAACTTAATTATAATGTCTACCTGTTTCGAAGCAAATCGCTTCTTTATCCTGATTAATAAATACCAAAACACTATCTGCTGAATTTTTTTTTTGAATTTTGTTTAGTAGATAGTGTTTTAGTATTAATTAGTATTGTTAAAGAAGCGGTTAGCTTCGAAACCGGTAGAAATTATAATTAAGTTATATGAAAATATTTATAGTGATTTTAAAGCAAAGTTACATTTTAATTATATAAAAAATATTAAACTAAATTCGCTTAATTTTTTATATATTTTCGAAATGTGAATCTTAATCTTTTTTTATTGTAGGATATAAAAATCACCAGTTGATAAAAATGAGGTTTAAAAAAATTATTTTATCGTATATATTAATTGCTTGTTCGATTTTATTTTGCGTTATCTGTAAAGAAAGCTGTTTTAATGGCCTTTTTCAACGATATGAATCTTTTCAATTTATTACCTTTTTTATTTTTATTTGAAATTTATGACGCCTATTAAGGCTTTTGATCGAATTTTCTCTTTGGCAAGATCATATAAGAGCCTTTTAGATGTTTTATGGATATTTTCAAGTTTTTTATTTATTAACATAATATTCTTTTTCATTTTAATAATAGTGTAAAAAAAACCAATATATTAGTCTTATTTTACAAAACAATGTTTTTAAACAACTTTCTTTCATGTAGGTTTTCAATTCAAAAAGTAATTTATAAAGTATCATATTTTTCTAAATGGGCTGGCTCTTGGGCTAATTTTGTTCGCCTTTCGGGTCAATAATGAGTGACCCAAAGTTTTCAGTCAACTATGAACAAAAAACTACGGTGTAACTACGCTAAAATTCATAACAAAGAAATTGTCATCAGGCTTAAATCTATGAAAACCTTTTCCGCACCCCAATGGTGCATAGGGCACTGCTTCATATAAACGCAGTGTTATCTTGATCGTTTACACATGAAGGAAAGTTGATCTGCCCTCCGCTTCAGGTACCAGTCCAGGGTAACATTGAATAAATATTACAGTGAAAAAATCACTATATTATTTGACCTGGGAATCGAACCCGGGACCTCCAGAACGGTAGCCGAGCGTGCTGACCATTACACTACGGAGGCGGATAAAAATAAGGCTTAAATCTATTAAAAACTAAAAATAATAATAAACAAAAAGGTGTTAACAATAAATACTTGAAAGCGGTCACGTGAGGAGTCGGAATAATCGGCGGGTATGTATGAGGAGATGCATGAATATAGAAGAGGCGAAAATTGTTTGCTAATAATTATTACAATGATTAAAGAAAACACTTCGTTTTTTACCACTTGAGTTTTATTATAGACTACATGTTTCAGAAGTTAAACTTCCATCATTCAGGTCTGTATAATAAGAATTATTGGTGTGGCGTTAGATTCTCTCAGCCTACCCCTGCCGCGAAACGGCGTTATTTGTTAGTTAGTTTTGAATTGGTGGTCTTTTGAAAAATATATCGTCGATTTCATATTTAGAGAATTTTTATCATATATTATGGTATTTTTTAAATATATATAATGGCGTTGCATATAAAATATATTGCTTTTGCCAATCTCCAGTTAATTAAATAATATAACTTAATCATAAGATATGATAGACTTATCATTAAACTATAAATTAATTCCGTTCAATTTAAAAAAAAAATGAATTTTTGTAGATAATTGGGTTCCTGTTCGCCAGGATGAGATGGATATCTGTAGGGAGGGGAATAAGCGGGGCCAGAGTTTAAAAAAATGTTGGCATTTGGTCATTTATTGGGCAAAAAAAAGAATATATCGTAGTCGTACAAGAGAAAGTGACCAACTTCCAAAACGTAAAATGTTCAGGAGGGCCATTTAAGTCACTTTTGTTTGGCAACAAAATAAACACCAGTGCAGTTAGTCATTTTTACCAAGTCTATATATTATACTTACAAGTTTAAAATCCTTTGGGACGTTTTTCAGGGCAATATTAAGCTAGTAAGATATCAAATAGTCAATGATCGTGGTTTTGTAAAAAAATACACTCGGTCACTTTCTCCTATATGACTACGATATGGTTAAGGTCTTTACTGAAAAAAATTAAAATATTCCTCTAAAATGTTGACCTTTATGATGTTAAAATGGTAGGTACCTGAACACTAACGTGTTTTTTTCCTTTTTTGATAATTTGGTATCAAAGAAAATATTTTCTTGGCCGACCATCCCAAGCAACATCAGCCTGCGGTATACTAAATCTCCCGACCCCTACAGCATTGTGGCTCCCGAGGCATCTCGAGTAGGTACCTACACACCTGGTTTTGAAGTTTAGCACACGCCGTGTTAATATCTCCTCATCTCCTCATCTCGCTTGCTCTCTGCTCCCCTTGGACCCCGTCCAAACTACTACGTAATTAGATGTAAAGTTTACGGTGCCTTTTTATGACTTTGCTCGTGTATTTTGTATGAA
Organism: Brachycentrus maculatus; assembly: GCF_059751285.1. Lineage (NCBI taxonomy): Eukaryota > Metazoa > Arthropoda > Insecta > Trichoptera > Brachycentridae > Brachycentrus > Brachycentrus maculatus. Next base: position 602,228 of record NW_028281053.1, on the reverse strand, counting down.
ATTCACTCTTGAAAACATTAAGCGACGTTTGCATATTTTTTTTAGAATGAAAATGTTGTGAAAATTTACTAGGTTTAATGTTAGTTAAACGTGCTCTTTTATTTCCCTGGTACCTAACCTAACCTAACACGGAACTATAATAGGCTTGCCTTTCGTCAATACGTCAACATATCGCTCACTCCTTCCAAGAACGTCATATATCAAAAATCGTCAATTTTCAGTTGTGCATGTTTTCGGAATGCCCAGAAAATGTACTATATCCCAGAAAAAGCGGCATATTTTCAACTTGATATTTACCCGCTACAGGGCAGAAAGTGTTGTTTTTGCATTTTGAATAAAAGGTATTGTTCAATTATTTCTTTAAATATACTAAATATTTTTGAAATGGAGAAAAGACATTCAGGCTTTACCTAAAAAGATCTGTTTCACAGTCAAAAGTTCAATAAGTGGCTTGATATTTATTTTGAATACATTTCATTGTATTTCTAAATTTTAAAAACGATCTCCTGAAATTGATTTTGATTAATGACGTCGTTGAAAGGAGTGAGCGATAATATATAATAGTGTCTCTTTCTTGATATTTTGTTAGCGTTCGCTATTTTTTCTTCATATTATATGATATGAAGTTAATTACTAGGTTTAGACGACAGAATTTGCAAAATATATTCTGATATGTTCTCCCAAGATTGGCGCATAACCCATCGCGCTTGCGCCGTAGAGACATAACGCACGTACGACATCGAGTACCTATAGGTGTATGTAATAATATTAACCCTTTGGTTGATAGGAATCTTGGGGTTGCTATGCCAGAAAAACCACGATGTAAATATAAGTAATTCAAAAGTAAAATAATTTATAAATACTCTGTGCCATTGTTTTACCTTCGGCGCGGCGAAAATATATTTCAGATTTTATTCAAAATGAATGCAATTTTATAAATCATCACTTATTGAATGACTAACAGAAAAATGCTGCTAGCTTAATGTTCAACGCCTTTTTACGCCGTACGCATAACACTGCAGATCAAACAATGCCGATATTAAAAATATATGAAACAACAATGCAATCGAAAACATAGAAAATTGTAAGTGGCAGCACTTGTCAAGAAGCACGCTTTTCACCATGAACAATGTTTATTATTTTGCTTTCATATTGAAAACATGACGCTGCCATTGCCGTATTAACGGTTTTTTTTTCCAAAAAGCATGATTTTGTACAAAGAAAATTTCGATTAGTTACTATGGAAAATTATTAAAGAAAACGCTTATTTTTTTTACCACTTGAGTTTATTTTATGACGACTAGTTTCGGAAGCTAAGCTTACATCTTCAGGTCTAAATGTAAACATTTAGACCTGAAGATGGAAGCTTAGCTTCAGAACAAATCGTCGAACTCAAGTCAATAATATCATTATGACTTACCACAAAGTAAATGCCGAAACAATTAATAAAATTCTCATATAAATATTTCACAGAGTTAGTGCTTCAAAAAAAGATGAAGAAGAATATGGAAGTCTGGGCATATACGGGGCTGACGACCGTCATAGGCTGGTTTAAGTGATCACTTTACACACGTGTAACATTCACCAATTCTTCTCATTATTGACAACCACACTACGATGTTCCATATATATGAACCAATTTTGAATAATTGTTCTTGAATCACTAGAACTTCACTAGAGACATATATTAATGAGATGAAAAGAAGCTTTTTATTGAGCAGAAACTCTTTTATTAGTACGTGAGGTCCAAATCCTGGATTATAATGACTTTCATGAGAAACGCCAGAAATTATCATTTTTTTTATCATTTTAGCTTTTTATTTGACCAGGTAATTTATTTACAACATTTTGAGAAATGTTGTAAATTATGTCTTACCACAAAGTAATTGCTGAAACAATAAATAAAATTATAATATAAATATTTCACACAGTTAGTGCTTCAAATATCAATTATATATTTTTTAAATCTTCACTGATTGAGTGACGCATGTTTTTATTCATTATAATTGACGATAAATTTTGCCTTGTTACGGAATTTTCGAAACATGATTATTTCAATGCTCCGTAATACAGAGAACTTTATAGCCGAGTAAATCATTCGATTATGACTTTTCGTGTCTGAAAACATTACTGGGTCGTGAGTGGAGACTGAAAGGTACCTATTATGGCGGATACATGTATTCTGAAATATTTCAGGAGTATAATAAAATGTATGAAGTCTGGTTTGAGTTACCCATGTACAAAAATATATATATATTTTTGGTATGTTTATCTGTATTCATTTTGCATTTTATTCGGCAAAGAAATATGATACGATTTTGTATTGAAAATATAAATTCGTTTTTTTTACTTTTTAATGTGATGAAAAATTCTACTAAAAATATTGTATTTATTATTGTAAAAATATTGTATTATCTATTTTGTATGTGAAATAAAAATTCGTTTTTAACTTTTCTAAGCGATTTAATTTCTAAAAATATTGAATTCATTGCTGTAAAAATATTGTATTATATATTTTGTATGGGAAATAAAAATTCGTTTTTTATCTTTTCTTTGTTTTAAAAGTGATGAAAAATTCTACTTCAAATATTTTCCCAGTGGCTTTTGTTTTCCTATAATCCAGACTTTTTAATTTAGGACTCGAGTCATAAATCGTGTGAAAGAGAAGATCGATGGAGCTTTTACTCTCACTTATGTGCACCTTAAACGAGTGTGGCTAAAAACTCCTTTGTTTTTTTTGTTTTATAATCTCTTAGTATCAAAATCAAACAGGTATTGATATCTCAATACAGCCGAAGAAGTGAATGTTATTCTGGGTATTAACAGGACTTATGACCTCTCATAGGCTGGTTTAAAGGATCACTTTGGAAAAATAGGATGATAATACTTAGAGAACGCTTAGTCTAAGAGAAATTACAATCGGAGAATTAAGAAGGATCAGGTAAGTAATTGAGGAGGATAGGAAGACTGTTAAAAAAGATTCATGACTCGAGATCTTGCTCCAAAGATCCTGTAAATGCAAAAAAAATCCCTTTCTTGGTGTCATCTTCCGCTTTGTGAATCTGTAATGACTTCATAAGATTATTTTTCATTCGAACCCTTATTCGCACCCCAGTGGTGCATAGTGCACTGCATCATATAAACGCAGTGTTATCTTGATCGTTAACACACGAAGAAAAGGTGATCAGCCCTCCACTTCAGGCACCAGTCCAGGGTAATATTGAATAAATATTGGAGTGAAAAAATCATTTATATTTATTAGACCCCTTCTGGGAATCGAACCCGGGACCTCCAGAGCGGTAGCCGAGCGTACTGACCATTACACAAGGGGGCGGACAAAAATAATGAGATCACACTTCTACACAACCTTTTGGATGTGTCAAAATCCTTGTTCACAAATCTGGGTTTCTTTACTCGGGAGTTATTTTTACATTTTGACCTCTTAACGTAGATGAAGAAGAACGAAGAACGGCACCATGGTAGGGCATAAGCCCTGTAAATACCCAGACTTGATGTCGTAATGTAATAATACTTTTATATCAGGTATGCATGCAAATTTGGTCAATAGATGAATAATAAAAAAAAACTTATTCCTTTTTCGTAACCCACTTCGCACGTCTTCGGTAATTTTCGTTGCTGTTCGTAAATTTTCTACGTCGCATGTTTTCCCCTAGTTCACCGACGACAATTGAACAATTTTCACGCGTAGAAAAGCAATGACTTTTTTTGGAGTACCGTAGAACGGGGCTACTTGAACTTTGATGTGCCTAGTGCAAAAAAAATTACATCTGTATTAAGTCTACAATAATGAACGTATTGACATGATTCATTGTTTCCCTGACAGGTGACACATATTGTCACGATACGTTCATTATTGTAGACCAAATACAGTTATTTTTTGTACAGGGCTCAAGTAACACATCAAAGTTCAAGTAGCCCCGTTCTACGGTACGCATATATAATTCGTTTCCTCTGCTTTCGTGATAGGGTGCCTTAATATAATATTTATTATTGAAATTACCGGGAAATTTGTTGAACACGTAATGAGGGCTTAGAATTTTGCAACGCAATATGATTTTCAGCGAAAATGTACAGTTCACAACTTTCCATCCAAATAAAAGGGTCTCTGCTAAATAAAAGCTTTCTCAATCCAACGTAGATGGCTGTTGTGAACTCATATGTACTGTGTCATGAGATTGATCTAGGAGTTCCAAAAATTTGAGTGAAAAAAGTGATCACTTAACCAGCCTTTGACAGGCCTGTAAATACCCAGACTGGCGTATTCTTCTTTATCTATGTTAAGATGATAAAAAATATAAAGTGTTCGTGTGACTTCGTGGTATTAATCGGTTCTCAATTTGATTTAAAATTTATTTTTAATGTTAATAATATATGATATTGTCAACAATTTTTTTGAGAAATACTGATGTAGCCACAGAATTTGGTGTTTGAAAATCGCTCACTCCTTTCAAGAACGTCATAAATCAAAAATCGTCAATTGTATTGTGCATGTTTTCAGAATGCCCAGTAAATGTACTATATCTCAGCAAAAGCGGCATATTTTTAACTTAATATTTACCCGCTACAGGGCAGAAAGTGATGTTTTTGCATTTTGAAGAAATGGTGTTGTTTAAATATTTTTTTAAATACACTAAATATTTTTCAAATGGAGAAAAAAACTAAAAGTTTTACCTAAAAAGATCTGTTGCACAGTAAAAAGTTCAATAAGTGGCTTGATATTTATTTTTAATACTTATATTGTATTATATTTTTAAACTTTAAAAACGATCCCCTGAAAAATCAAGTTTTTTGATTTATGACGTTCTTGAAAGGAGTGAGCGAAATGTGTTAATGAAAATGACGCAAATAATACATCTTAAAAAATACATGTTGTAAAATAATCTGTTATAGCCACAGCAATATCATATTTGAAAATTTACTGAAATTGCTAAAAAATCGCGTTTTAAAAAGTTATCTTAAATAAACACAGCAAATCAATTTGAAATGTTGGAATTTTTTCTGAAACAACCACAGGAAACATTGATAATTGTGTCATATAGTTAAATTAATTTCGTGTTGAAAATTAATATGAAATAACCACAGCAATTCCATATTTGGAGAATGTCTTGTATAGCTAAATAAATTTCGTGCTAGAAAATTTTCTGAAACAACCACAGCAATTCCATATTTGGAGAATGTCTTATATGGCTAAATAAATTTCGTGCTAGAAAATTTTCTGAAACAACCACAGCAATTCCATATTTGGAGAATGTCTTATATGGCTAAATAAATTTCGTGCTAGAAAATTTTCTGAAACAACCACAGCAATTCCATATTTGGAGAATGTCTTATATGGCTAAATAAATTTCGTGCTAGAAAATTTTCTGAAACAACCACAGCAATTCAATATTTGAAAATTTTCTGACAGATCTAAAAAAAATCGCGTATTGGAAAATTATCTAAAATAATCACAGCAATTCCATATTTGGAAATTGTCTGATAAAGCTAAATAAATTGCGTGCTGGAAAATTATCTGGAATCGTCACAGCAATTCCATATTCCAAATTCAGCTTAATACAGTACCTACACATTTACAATGGTACAACATTAAAATCTATATGTTATTATTTTTTGTATTGTTATAGATCTTTTTGCGTAGATTTCTTTCTCGATCGAGTGGTTGATCTAGTTGGATCGCAATCCCAGTGGGCGCATATCCGTTCTTGCACCCACTCACTCGCTACATACTAGTATCTGAACACATCTGTTCTCATATCCCACCTACTTAAGGTGAAGCATCAATTTCTCACGTTGTGCGACATAGCTATAACATAGACATAACGATTGTTGTTTTGAAATATGTATAACGAATCGATGGTGATTTGGCAATGTGTCCTGTTTTTTGTACGTACGGCGATTTGTTTCAACGAATGCCTTCCTATTACTGTAAAAAATTAGCCAATACGTAAAATATACAACGAACAACATTTTTATCTTTTTTTTTGGCATCTCAAGAAAGATGGAGAAGACTATGGTATTTACAGGGCTTTTCACCTATTATAGGCAGATTAAGGCAACATACACCATTCTACCCATGATTGTCAACCACACAATTTTTTTTGGATCTCTTTCATATATCATTAATCTCATGACATCGTCTGTATAAATGAGTTCATAAGAGCCATTTTTGTTGGATTTAGAAGGCTTTTATTTAAACTGAGACTCTTTTTGGATGTATGCATTTTTTTCTACATTTTTTTTTCATCACAAATGAACAAGTCTGTTGATGTGGCGATATCTAAATTTGGACATTTACAGGGTTTACGAGTAGTTTTGAGTGATCACTTGAAACGCTGTATAAAATTCACTATTCTACTTACGATTGACAACCACATTTCTAACATTTTGAAAAGTTATATTTATGTTTCAATTTATAAAAAAAAAAACAACTGCATTTTCAAGTAAAACTTCGTCTGTGACATGTTTTTTTTTGCTAACAGAAACCTTTACAATGTGTGCGTAACATTCTTTCCCGAATTATTTTACATATTAGGAAATGCTCGAGAATATCATTTTCAATTTCATTTTCCTATTTTTGGATGTGTTCATGTGTTTCCTACTCTCAATATTTTGGATGTGTTCAAATTTTGTTTATTTACTTAAATAAAAAAATCTTTTTAGTATTTCGAAGGTGAAGTTAATCCAGCATTTATTTAAAAAATGTCTTACTCAAAATATAGGAAACAATAAACAAACCTACCAAAAGACTTGTTTTTTATTCCGTATTAATGTTATTTATTCCGTAATAAACTTTAAATTCTACAGTTAACAGAATATCATCACTCAAGAGGAATGTCGATTTAACACAATCATCATATTAACCATTTTGTTGGTGTTAAAAAATTGATTTTTTTCAATTTTTATTTGCTAAAATACCTCATTGACAAAACAGGCCATATTACTGTAATAACATTTAAATTCTACAGTTAACAGAATATTATCACTCAAGAGGAATGTCGATTTAACACAATCATCATAAGTATTAACCATTTTGTTGGTATTTAAAAAAAAAACTGATTTTTTCAATTTTTATTTGCTAAAATACCTTTCTGACAAAACAGGCCATATTACTCTTAATGATTGAACAGAGATGATATATTTATATATTTTAAAGCTTAATAAAGAACTCGAGGGGTTGTTTATGTTTTTAGTAATTAAGTAATTCTTCACTGATTATTTTTTACGAAAATCCATCAGCAGCTCTGTTTTTTTGGCTTGTGTATAATTTACTTCGAGCAGCCTTAATACACCACATCCTTTATACGCTCCGTAAGAAAATGGAATGAATTGAAGGATTTTTTTTTCATACATGTTTATATATAATATTATCTCTCCGGTTTTGAGGCTGATAAGTATGCTCGTATTTTATTCCTTCGCTCCGCATTTTACTGCGCCGTATAATTTAAGAGCCTTCCAAATATCCTTCTGAGGAACGCAAGGACAACCAAGGGTTATATTATCTGCATTTAAAAAAATACGCTGAGCGTACTCTGTACGTATCAAAATGTTCTGTAGGAGCAAACCACTTAAATATAATATATGGATCTTTACGACCATTTTTATACACATTAAAATAATGATGGGATTAATCTATTGATTTTAGGATTGGAATGATTAATAATCGACTTATTTTAAGAGACTAATGACTTATTGGATTTTACGGATGAATTGAAATACTTCATGTGAAAATTTGACGATCTCGAATAAAATCGCATCATCAACCAATATCGACATTCTATCTCTCTTGTCTGCGAGAATTTTGAACTTGAAAGTCTGAACTTTGACTGATAATAAAATTGAAAAAAACCTTTAAGTTTCAATGACTTTTCAGGACCAATTTTTCTAGAGGATAGGGAGATTTAAAAAAAGGAGAATTACTGAACTGAAAATAATTGTTTTGTGGAAAAAATCCTGTTTTTTTTGTATTTTATTCGTTAAAAATGTATATTGTTTACAATGTCTTGATGGGGCTTTGGAAAAGTATGGCTTCCCCATACAACCCCCACGAACCGTAGATTTTTTTTTATTAAATAAAGGTTTTAAAAAATATGACTTCTCGACTACCGAATGTTACAAAGCGAAATTTACATAAAATATCAATGTGCTGAGTCGTTACATCTGAGTTTATTACATTTTATATTTCTTTTTGTTTCAGGTGAGATGAAAACGAATTCAAATGCAGAAATGCTGAAAAACTTCCACAATCTCGTGAAAGGTAAATTTACGAATTTAAGGCTAGTTTACATCGAGTCAGTAGCCGACTCCAAACACAGTTGTTCGTTGATGGCTTTCATTTCTACTCCATTAAGTAAGCATCTAGCCCTGGATAATACCTCGTTGTTCCCTACATGTTCCGACACATGAACATGATTTCATAGTAACAACTTTATAGATAAAGTTACTATAGTATCATGTAATTCATGAGTGAAAATTCTAGGCAAAAGCACTCACGTCTTGACAATATTGATACTACCAGACTTAAATCGTTCGTTACAAATGGAATTCTAGAAGTGACGTTGATTTTATCTATGCATGGCATAGATAAAACGTTTATAATACATCGCCCACTCCTTTCAAGAACGTCATAAATAAAAAAAACGTCATTTTTCAGTTGTGAAAAAGAGGCATATTTTTAACTTAATATTTACCCGCTACAGGGCAGTAAGTGTTGCTTTTGCATTTTGAAGAAAAGATATTGTTTAATTGTTTTTTTAAAATATACTTGATATTTTTCAAATGGAGAAAAAGCCTTCAGGTTTTACCTAAAAATGTCTGTTGCAAAGTAAAAAGTTCAATAAGTGGCTTAATATTTATTTTTAATACATTGTATTATATTTTTATACTTTAAAAACGTTCTCATGAAAAATCAAGTTTTTTTTGATTTATGACGTTCTTGAAAGGAGTGAGCGACATAGGGTTACAGCTTGCGAATCGCTGGTGTATATATATACATAGATAACTAGTGTAATAATTTATTAAGTAGGTACTGATTTGTTTGATAAATTATTACACCATTTGTGTAATGTTATATTATTGTAATAATTTATTATGTAGAACAATGCTGACCAGGTTTCAATGACTTGGTCGCCATAAATAGAATTTCAGAAGTGACGTTGATTTTATCTATGCATGACATAGATTAAGCGTTTATAATAGGGGCACAACTGGAGAATCGCTGATGAACCACAGATAACTGGTCGAATAATTTATTGAGTAGGTACGGATTTACTCAATAAACTATTTCTCCAGTTATGTTACGTAATGTTATTGTAATAATTTATTATATAGGACAATGCTGACCAGGTTTAAATCGCTTAGTCGTTACAAATAGAATTCCAGAAATGACGTTGATTTTATCTACATATGGATGCATAGTAGTTCACGCCATATATAAAGTGTTAATAATAGGGGTACAGCTCGGGAATCTCTAATGTAGCATAGATAACTGGTGTAATAATTTATTAAGTAGGTACTGATTTATTTTCCGACCGATTTTAGGTTCTGGTACTAAAACAACATGTAATTCATGAGTGAAAACTCTAGGCAAAAATACTGGCGTCTTGACAATGCCGATACAAACAGGTTTAAATCGCTCGTTACAAATAGAATTCCAGAAGTGACGTTGATTTTATCTATGTATTACATAGATAAAGCGTTAATAATAGGGGTACAGCTTAGAAATCGCTGATGTACCATAGATAACTGGTGTAATAGATTATTAAGTAGGTACTGATTTATTTTCCGACCGATTTAAGGTTCTGGTATCATGCCTACCGAGACCGCTTTTTTCGGGTACTTTCGGGAGCTATCCCCTGGGATATAAATGTACGAGAAATAGAGATAAAGAGGCTTTGTTGTAAGATCGCCATTTTTATTTTGTGTTTTTTGTATACGTAAGAAAGGAAATTCTGGAATATCTTCGTTATATATTGAAAAAACTATACATCATACTATGAGTATTTTCATACTTTTTTTCTCTAAAATATATACAAAAAAGATGCGCAGAGTGTAATCAAGTTTCAATAACGAACAACTATTAAAACGTTTATTTTATATTACAAGTGCTAAGGTTTTTGATGTTGACAGAACGAGAAAATTTAAATGTAAAAATGTTGAGTTCTTAAAACTTATGTGTAAAAAAAATACTAATGTTACAAATAAAAATTAATAAATTCGTTATCTAAAGTTTTTTTTATTAAATAAATATGTATTTATTATAAAAAAAATAAAAATACGGTCAAAGGTCTCACTAGGGTCAATGTTGCGTTGACCCTAGTGATACCTTTGACCGATGAAAAATGAATAATTGAAATATTTTCTCGATTTTTCATTTTCCTTATGGAATAACATGATTAATACGTAGGATTTTGGGACACCCTGTTTATATGTATGTGTATATATATCGCTCACTCCTTTCAAGAACGTCATAAATCAAAAATCGACATTTTTCAGTTGTGCATGTTTTCGAAATGCTCAGAAAATGTACTGTATCCCAGCAAAAGTGCCATATTTTTAACTTAATATTTACCCGCTACAGGGCAGAAAGTGTTGTTTTTTTCATTTTGAAGAAAAGGTGTTGTTTAATTTTTTTTAAATATACTAAATATTATTCAAATGGAGAAAAAACCTTTAGGTTTTACCTAAAAATATCTGTTGCACAGTAAAAAGTTCAATAAGTGGCTTGATATTTATTTTTAATACATTGTGTTATATTTTTAAACTTAAAAAACGTTCTCCTGAAAAATCAAGTTTTTCGATTTATGACGTTCTTGAAAGGAGTGAGCGATATTTATGTGTGTATATATATATATATATATATATATATATATATATATATATATATATATATATATATATATATATATATATAAATATATTTATATATATATATATATATATATATATATATATATAAATATATTCATATATATATATATATATATATATATATATATATATATATATATATATATATATATATATTTATATATAATATTTACATTATCTGAGTCATTAGGGTAGTCCCAGATCTTTTCTTAATGCGAGTTAGTGTTTTAATAGAAATTTCCTTGAATATACATGGAAAAATTATATTTTGTAAAGTTATTGTCATTTTATAAAAAAATAATATTTTTGTCGCCTGTCGGCATTAATCAATTTCTCATTATTCCTCGGACCAATTCCGCGAAGAAACATCAGTTTCGAAAAAGACATCAAAAATGTTTGCAAGAAGACATCAGTTTTATTTATTCTGAAACCTTTTTCTTCAGCTCTTTTATTCAAATTGTTCGGTACGTTTTTGCTATTTTTGTACAAAATTGTATATTGTATTCATTAAATTATCCCTTAATTCGGACGTGCCTAATCTTGAAATCTTTGGCTTTGCTTCCCGACTACATCGCATTCAATTTATGCTTTTTTCTCTTCTTTATTTCTGTACAAAATAGCCGGCCTCTTTATCCGACAATTTATTTAATACGTTTTTGTTGATACTTCCAGTTTGGCTTTTTTTTTAATGCGTTAAACTTTTATTTCTCCGGCAGTGATTTTAGAGCGATTGATTTTGTTTGTTATAAAAAATATTGTATGATATATTTTGCTGCTTCTGTCGAAATAAGATAACCCGTTCCAATACATAGCCGGATACAAGGCATAGTTAAATTACGTTTTAAGAACTCACTAGCTATCGTTTACACTTCGACAAACTTCTTTATTTATTTGTTTATTTATACTTCATAAACTGAAAAGAAATATCTTCCAACCATCCAAAAACAGACTAGTGATAGTGATCGAAACGTTTGATACCATATATAGCTGTTTACAATCCGAGGGTAGATAGTGCTTGAACATAAAAAAACGTAAATTACAAATAACTACTGTATTAGTTAAGCAACTGCATACTTATTTTAGTAATTTTTTTATGAAAATCACAAATTGATGATAATATAGCAAAGGAAGTGAGTTTATGTGTAGAATTTTGTAGAGTACCAAAAATTTGACTAGTGTGGTTTTCAATCAGGGGTAGAATGGTGAATGTTGATTGATTGGAAATCTTTTATTTAGCAGAGACCTTTTTTTATATACTTATGCAAGTGGAGATATCCCAGATTTATTTATTTATTTAAGTATTTGGACACACTCAAATGTTGGAATTCATTCTTTAAAAAAAAAATATAGTTTTGTTATCTTCTTTTTCATTTGTCATTTTCGAAAAACAAATCATCCCGTATAATCCGCTTTCTGGTTTAACCGAACCCCAGTTTATTGAGTGACTGCTGTATTTACATTTATCCTGCCTAACTAACTAACCATCACGCCGTATCCTCGAAGGGGTAGGCAGAGAGAATAGAACGCCATACCACCCTGTCTTTTCAAACATTCTTCGCCTGTTCCACAATCCTGCATCTAATTTTTCAATCATTTTAGAAATATATTTATTTATTTTAATAATTTTTTATTCTTTTTATTATTCATTTAATATATTTACATTTTTATTTATAACATAATACATTTGAATCATTTATAGATATGGAGAACTTTTATATTTCGATTCGCTGTGCTTCTCCATAAAAGAGACCGTGCTCTTGTGCTTGGAGAGGGACTTACTTATTTTTTCAAAATTTAAATGTATAGAGCTTTAATTTTTTTATATCATCTATTTTATTTCTTTTTATTTCTTTAGGGAGTTTTATTGAAATGTTTGATTGCCAAATATTTGAAGTTTTGCTGAAATTGCTTGGTGTGATATTATCCCGTGTAACCCGTTTTCCTGTTTCTCCGATCCCAGTTTATCGAATGACTGCTGTATTTATGTTTCTCCTGCCAAATCGCCATAATATCCAGGAGTCTCGGGACATTATCCCCTGTCGTACACTTGTTTCCTGGTTAAGCTCCGAGCGTTGGGAATGTCCATAAATCTCCTTTGCGAATTCGTAATTTAGCTCTCCGGCACCACTCTCTCCGCTTGCGACCTTTTGTTTTCATTTTTTTGTACTTGTTCGTTTCTATATCGAGTGCAGGAAGTTTTCTTAATATAGAATCGCCCAGCGACGCTGGCGGAGGCGATGCTTATGCCTAAAGAGGTGCTTAGTAAAATACTCGCGACGAATAAATTCCGTCTGAAGCACGCCTCGAGTTTATTTTTATCATTTTACTCATTTATTCACTCATTATTTGCCCATTTTATAAGGACATGGTTTATAATAGGTCATATAAAAAGTAATTGAAATAATGAATTTACATTTAAAAGCGTTCAATATCCCTGTCAATATCTGTTCTTGAAGGTCTATCTTATATGATATCGTGATATTAAATAAACATTAGATCAATACATAACTTACCCCCTTGAGAATCGAACCTGGGATATCCAAACGCGCTAACCGCTTCACTACTGCGATTGCGGACATTGAATTAATCAAACATAACGTTACATTAATTTAATCAAAATTTACGGCAGCTTTTTCAAAGAAATCAGCCAAATACATTTTTAAACAAACGAAAAACGTGAAATATGACTCGTGTGTAAATACTGAAATTCTCCCGGGAGTTTGTAGTATTTAATTTTTTTTTAATTCCCACGGCTGTGCTTTTGTTTAGCATTTGTTTCTGAATGGACGCTTCGCGTCGCAATTTTCAAAATTCAGGAATTGTAATTGTAAAATACTATTTACAACATTTTGAGTGTGTCCAAATACTTGTTCACAAAATCTGGACTATCTCCAATTACAGGAGTTATTTTCATATTATTTTTTGACATCTCATCAAAGATGTAGAAGAATATGGAAGTCTGGGCATTTACGGGGCTGACATGTGAATGTTACACGTGTGTAAAGTGATCACTTAAACCAGCCTATGACGGTCGTCAGCCCCGTGAATGCCCAGACTTCCATATTCTTCTACATCTTTGATGAGATGTCAAAAAAATATAATAATTAAAATAATAATAATAGTAAAATACTATCGCAACACTAATTTATACCCTTAGAGATTATTTTATTGGTTTGGCGTTTAATTTTTAGAACTCCATTTTAATTTATGTATTAATTTTTAAAATCAAACACAGATTTTATGAGTCTACTAAGTTTTATTTTATTAAAAGAAAAACACATAAAAATTAATATTGTGACAATTGTTTCGCCTAGTTATGGCATTTTCAAACGAATGTGAAGATTAAATGGACTGACGGTCCTTATGTTTATTAGGTACACAGGCCGACAAGAAAAAATCATTTCGAAAGCTCATTAAAAGATCAGAAATAAATTCAAAATCCGTTTTATAATGTATGTGTCAATCGTTCCTAAAGAAAGCTGTCGACAATTTGACAGGCCGGTCATTCAAACACTATCCCGTCGCTTTTAAGTTTCATCCCTTTTGGAAAAGCTGGATAAAGCGACACTACGAAAATAATGACGTCATATTTCGGCATGATGTCCGCACTCCGCTAGATGAAGGCGTTAGTTAACCCTCTGCCGCCGCTAGCGCACAAAGTAGGCCACACTTCACACTAACTGCCTCCTGCGCCATACACTCGGCTGCTCTTCATATTACCGCTTCTGTTTATTCCAGACAAAAGTAAACTACGCAAAGCAAACGGGAGCATCTCCAAAAAAATAAATATCTTGTTTTTCTGCATTTCAGACTTTAAAAAAAAATTATAAATACGGATAAATTTATTTATTAATATATCGCTCACTCCTTTCAACAACGTCATATAAATATCGAAAATCGTCAATTTCCAGTTTTGCATATTTTCAGAATGCCCAGAAAATGTACCTACTATATCCCAGCAAAAGCAGCATATTTTAACTTAATATTTACCCCCTACAGGGCAGAAAGTGTTGCTTTTGCATTTTGAAGAAAATGCATGGTTTAATTATTTTTTTTAAATATACTTAATATTTTCAAATGGAGAAAAAACCTTCAGGTTTTACCTTAAAATATCTGTTGCATATTAAAAAGTTCAATAAGTGGCTTGATATTATTTTTAATACATTTTTTATATTTTTAAACTTTAAAAACGATCTTCTGAAAAATCACATTTTTATATTGTATATTTGTTGTTGAAAGGAGTGAGCGATATGTGGAAACAAACTATATAAGCAGTTGTTATTTTATTAAAAAAAGAGGTATGTTATCATTGTTGTGAAATGTTTCCCTTGTAAAAAAAACCTTCGTAAATTAAGATATGCCCCTCTAGTTTCGTCTTTATAATGTAATCCAGGAATTACGGTAGGGGCTCTCCTTTGACGCTTTATCTAGCTCTAGCTCCAGCGAATGGAGGGGAAGTTTAGTGTCAAGTGGAGTTGAGTGGAAACTGAGTGAGATCTCGTGCCCGCTATCTCCACCGCGGATCGGCCTCGGAAATTTCACCCATTATTCATTTTATGAAGCATGAAGTGGGTGTTGTACACCCTGTATTTAAGATTTTTTTCATTAATTGATTCGGCAGTAAATCAATAATTGATATGGTAATATCTACCCGTTTTTAATTAGAGTTTTAGTTGATAAATACCACTATTTCTTAAAATCTATCGTGACGCGTGTTTCGATGCATTCCGCATCATTTTCAAACACCGTATGTTAGAACATTTTGAGTGTGTCCAAATACTTGTTCACAAATCGGGATTATCTCCAATTATAGGAGTTAAACATAAAACACAGTAAGGGAAAAAAATGTAGTAGGTTTTTTTTTGCATTTTTGGACTAAGAAGATTCTACAAAAAAAACCTACTACAAAAAAATGTCCCTTACTGTGTTTTGAGTTTGGACAGCCGAGTTATTTTCATATTATTTTTTGACATCTCAACATAGGTCAAGAAGAATATGAAAGTCTGGGCATTTACGAAGCTTACGACCGCATAGGCTGCTTTAAGTGTTCACTTTACGCACGTGTAACATTCACTAATTCTACCCATGATTAATAACAATATTATTTTTTTAAATCTCATCAAAGATGAAGAATATGGAAGTCTGGGCATTTACGGGGCTTACGACCGTCATAGGCTGGTTTAAGTGATCACTTTACACACGTGTAACATTCACCAATTCTACCCATTATTGACAACCACACTACTCAAATTCTTGGAAGTTCTAAGTTAAATATGAACCAATTTAGAAACCTTGTTCATGAATCACTAGAACTTCACTAGAGACATCTATTGGTGAGATGTAAAGAAGCTTTTTATTAAGCAGAAACTCTTATATTAATAATCCAGATAATCCAGATTTTGTTAACAAGTATTTGGACACACTCAAAATGTTGTAAATTAATAACAATATTTTTAATAGATTTATATTATCCACTGACACTTCGTGATGGAATTGCATTTTTAATTTATTATTAGATTAAAACCAATATTTTTAGCTTTTACACTTTTTTATTTGACCAGCGACCGGGTTTCGTCGTTACCGACATCATCAGACTGGACCAGTCTGATGATGTCGGTAACGACGAAACCCGGTCGCTGGTCAAATAAAAAAGTGGAAAAGCTAAAAATATTGGTTTTAATCTAATAATAAATTAACAATATTTTTAAAAAAAAGTAACTCCTATATACATACATATGTATATCGATCAATCTCGGGACACAGTATATGTGAGGTCACAACAGCAATCTATGTTGGAATGAGTTGAATCGTAAGCCCTGTAAATGCTCTTATAAATTTATGCATTTAATTTTAAGAAATTTATATTTTTTAAATACAAGTTTGTAAGGGATTTGTTTTTTACATACAAGTTTGTAAGGGATTTCTATTTTGTATGAGTGTAATAAAATACCTAGGTACCTACCTATACATTTTATTAAGTACTTACAAATAATACCTACATAAAACAGTTCTACCACCAGATGTCGCATGCGTCGCACAGAATAAAACAAAAGATATCCGATAGAAAAAATATAATATTCTGAACTGTCAGAATACGATAGATAGATAGAAAAAATATTATAAAGATAAATTAAGAATAAACTTTAATTATAAACTTTAATTACAAAGCAACACATTGTTTTTTTTTTTATTATTATACACCCACTTTACATATTATTTACACCCAATTTACAAAGAAAAATATTACCACGTTATATGAGTATGTACATATTACTCGTATAATACGACATGTCTATTGTAGTGATTCTCTAGCATTTATCCAATATCTGTTGCCCGCCCAGCGCTCAGAGCTCAGTTAATCTGCGGACCATAAATCACCAGTAATAAGTTCCATTATCCAATCAAGTGCTGCGATCAAATTGGTTCCTATTAAACGTAATTAAATACCATTCCGGCCTAATATCCCCGGAGCTCGGAGCGCGGAGGTCGCCTCCGCGGCTTTGTTTGCGCCGATACTAATTACCTCCTTTCAAGGATATTGTCTCGTGTTGGTATAAAATACCAACAACCATAAAGTACCAATGTTTTTTTTGCACTGCCAAACCCAAGCATAAAATAAATAGCACAAAAACTCATCAGAAGTTTGGAAACTTTTTAGGAAACTATAACTAGCCATCACTCAGCATCCCGCAGGGGTAAGCAGATAGCTTAGAACGCTATACCACTCTTGTCTTTTATTATTATTATTTTATAATTAAAATGTAACTTTGTTTCAAAATCACTATAAATATTTTATTATAACTTAATTATAATGTCTCCCGGTTTCGAAGCTAACTGCTTCTTTATTAAGACTGATTAATACTAATCAGTCCTGTATAGTCTTGATTAGTATTAATCAGTCTTGATACAGATGCGGTTAGCTTCGAAACCGGTAGACATAATAATTAAGTTATAATAAAATATTTACAGTGATTTTGAAACAAAGTAACATTTTTATTTATCACAAAGTTCGTGCTTCAAATATAAATTATATTATTATTTTGTTTTTTTTTTGTTTTTTTTTAAAGAAATATTTTTTATTATTTACAAAAATACTTTAATTTCATACTATTTCCGTGAGCCTAAGCGGCTCATTATTAGAAATAGGTATCAAGTTGTGGTAGAGTGGGTTCAAACCGAGAAACTCTGACTCAAGAGTCCTCGACACTAACCACGGGACCACAACCCGACATGTAATATATGTAGTCACAAAAATATACCAATTTAATTAATTTGCTAGATATTTTTGCTATTATCAGTCTTAAAGTCTAGCATTCGATAAGTCGCATTCATTCCTCCGGAGACCACCGGAGAGGTCACATGTCGCTCACTCCTTTCAAGAACGTCATAAATCAAAAATCGTCAATTTTCAGGTGAGCATGTTTTCGGAATGCCCAGAAAATGTACTGTATCCCAGCAAAAGAGGCATATTTTTAACTTAATATTTACCCGCTACAGGGCAGAAAGTGTTGTTTTTGCATTTTGAAGAAAAGGTAATGTTTACTTATTTTTTAAAAATAAACTAAATATTTTTTAAATGTAGAAATGACCTTCAGATTTTACCTTAAAAGATTAGTTGCACAGTAAAAGTTCAATAAGTGTCTTGATATTTCTTTTTAATACATTGTGTTATATTTTTAAACTTTAAAAACGTTCTCCTGAAAAATCAAGTTTTTTGATTTATGACGTTCTTGAAAGGAGTGAGCGATGTCTGTTTAAGCCCGATTTTTTAAAGAATGTAAATTGGATATTTTTTGTTTTTAGAATATATACCGACTCCTTAGAATATATTCAACCTCTTGCCTTTCAATATCTTTCAAAACCATATAATTATTTCGATGAAAAACTTATTATTTCAATGTAAGTACGATGTACATCACATCAATAACGTTAAATATTATCTGAACTTAGAGAAAATTAAGTTGCGACTTAACGAATACTGGGCCTTACAGTAAAGTTGACTCGACTGTAATTAATCGGGCTTGTTCGGTATTTAGCAAAGAAACCATAAAAGTTTCGTTAATCGGTATTTATCTTGATCCTATTTGTTGCACTATTCCATCGTATGGGATTAAATAATAAACTTAGCGCGTAGTTTCGAAGTTTTTCGTTAGTCATACTGTGACGTCTTTATTTATTTCGGATTCGACTGCTACTATATCGCTCACTCCTTTCAAGAACGTCATAATTCAAAAAACTTGATTTTTCAGGGGATCGTTTTTAAAGTTTAAAAATATAATACAATGTATTCAAAGTAAATATCAAGCCACTTATTGAACTTTTTACTGTGCAACAGATCTTTTTAGGTAAAAACTGAAGGTTTTTTCTCCATTTGAAAAATATTTAGTATATTTAAAGAAATAATTAAACAATACCTTTTCTTCAAAATGCAAAAACAACACTTTCTGCCCTGTAGCGGGTAAATATTAAGTTGAAAATATGCCGCTTTTGCTGGGATGTAGTAAATTTTCTGGGCATTCCAAAAGCATGCACAACTGAAAATTTACGATTTTTGATTTATGACGTTCTTGAAAGGAGTGAGCGATATGGTTTATAAATAATACAACGCCCGTTAATTCGAATTTTTGTAAATATTGAACATTAGATTTTAATACATAAAAAATATGAACAAAAACTAACTATGTATTGATTTGGCGTTTAATTTGTAGAACTCCATTTTAATTTATGTATTAACTGTTAAATCGAACAGATTTATTGAGTCATGAATATAATTTATATTATGAGAAACACACATTTGTTTGCTAAATCATTTCCACCATAATATTTTCCCCAATTCATTCACCGTGAAGCGCCCTTGAGGTATTTTTTACGAAAATGGCGCTATATAAGTTATCCAATTTTATTATTATTTATTAAACGTAGATTTTATCAACTTATTTTAGATACAGGACTTTCATAATATTTATTCAAATTAATTTATATTAATAAACTATCGTCGTCTTCTAAGCGAATTACTTTTTTTAAAGATCTGCATATACACATTTTTACAAATCGATATTTTTTTACAGATGGAGATTACAATTTTAAACATTGAATCCACCTTTTAACCAGTGAAAGCCGCCTCTTTACCAAACAAATTCTCAGTTTCTTTTTCTTATACTTTTATTTATATATATATATTTTTATTTATTTAATATGGATAATTTTTTTTTTACAATTTTAATTAATTTTCTAAACATTTCTAACAATCATAAAATTAAGAACGCAGTTCTCTCCAAAAGAGAGACTGAGCTCTTGTGCATGGAGAGGGACTTACACTTGTTTTACAATTTACAATTTATTTTTATTGAAATCATTGTTATTATTATATTTTTTCTTTCTTAATTAACATTTATAAAATTCATTTAATTTATTTTTTTTGCATTCAAGTGTTCAATTTTTTTATGTCTGCAGGAAGGTTGTTGAAGTAAGTACTTAGTTCCCAAATATTTGAAGTTCTGTTTGAATTGTTTGGTATTGCATTTTGGTATTGTAAAGTCATGTTTATATCGAAAATATGAACTTTTATTTAGATTTAGAATATAAATTATGATTTTTCGAATTTTTTTCGCAGATACTTTGTGGCATATTTTATAAACATTATAAAATTAAACAACTTTGTTTTAACCACATTTTTATTGGTAAACTTTATCCAACCGGCTTCGACAAGCACCTCGTCATCATCAGGGTTTATATACTAAATTCTAAAACATTGAAATACTCTTAATTAATTACCCTTCTCTTACCAAAAACTTCCACTTTTAATTTTATAAAGTTTTTTTAATTATGAGGCTATTTTGATATCATTATTTCTTTCTCTTTTTTTCCTCTAGTCCGCCTCCATAGTGTAATGGTCAGCACGCTCGGCTACCGTACTGGAGGTCCCGGGTTCGATTCCCAGGGGGGATCAAATAAATATAAGTGATTTTTTCACTCTAATATTTATTTAATATCACCCTGGACTGGTACCTGAAGCGGAGGGCTGATCACCTTTCCTTCATGTGTTAACGATCAAGACAACACTGCGTTTATATGCAGTGCCCTATGCACCACTGGGATGCGCATAAGGGTTTGAAGAAGATGAGGAAGAATTTTTTTCTCTATTTTTCAAGGTGAACTATTACCATCATGAATAAAATGTGTCACAAACTGAATTTCCTATTTAATTGTAAATTTTATAACCGTGAACTATTCACTCCACGAATAGAATAGCGAACAGTTTGTTTTACTCGTACCTTTTAGTACCGAGACATTGGCATGTCAGAAAACGTTAGCATTGAAGTGCTTGGTACCAGCTTCTGCTATTCTGCTACCAGCGATTTAAGGTTAAAAGTACTTGTTTACGAATTTACTACGAATTACTACGAATTTTCCGACACTTATTACCATTTAAGTGTACTTATATGATTCTTGTTTGATTATATTCAAAAGTAAAATACCAATGTATTTAAAATATTGAGTATCAACACTTTATTTTCTTGGCGACATAGCGGCGGCACTCGAGTAGTACGGCAAACTATGCATGCCGCCTCTATGGCGGCACTCAAGTGCCATGGGTTAAAACACAGGCTGTATGAAAACTATAGGGATTCAGGTGACATTGGGGTGTTTAAAAAAATATCCATTTTCCATACAAAACCACTAGAAGATTTTGACAGTAGGTTGTGCTTCCAAACATCATTTCAAAAGTATTTTCTGTGTTTTTAAGGAAATTAAATTTTGTTTTTTTTTTAACCACTTTTATTTTTGGTACTTATCTTAAACCAGTTTTTACAAGCACCTAGTCATGTTCAGTATGGATATATACATATCCATCCCTGAAGATGACCGGTGCTTTTCGATACCGATTGGAGAAAAATACCAAAAATAAAAGCGATTAAAAATAAAGTTTTAGTTTTATTTTATGTTTTATAAAATGTGCCACAAAGTATCTAGTTGTCAATCATGGGTGGAGTGGGGAATGTTACACGTGTGTTAAGAGATCGGTTGACCAGTTATGACAGGTCATAAGTCCTATAAAACATTGACTACCATATTCTTCTTCATTTATGTTGAGATATCAAAATGTAAAAAAAAACTCCCAAGTGGAGAAAATCCCAGATTTGTAAATAAGGATTTGATTATATCCAAAAATGTTGATTTAATTTAATTTAAATTATTAGTTATATTTTTAATTTTTGCGGCTGGTAGGAGAATAGATCCAACCCAACCGGGTGGCGACTCGTGACAGTAGCTCCGAATACTTGAGTTGGCTTGCTACAGCGTGAACATTTGCGGTTATTTAAAAATAAAATATCTACATATACGACCCGAGGAAATGTGCTGTGCTCTTGTATTTTCCGCAAAACATTCCCCGACAAGGTGCATTACTTTCCGCCTTAGATGCTTCAGAGGCGTCTCGTGAATCTTCGACATTTGCGGAATTTGCCGTCTTGATATTTTTGTTGCATTTTCCCTTCTATTGTCATTAAGTAAAAGGTTCATTATCGACCCATTGTTTGACAAAGAGACATTTAAATAACGAAAAAGCTAAGTTAAAGTGCTATTCGGAATCATATCCGTTAATTGTACAAATTGACTACTTCTGAAAATAAACGGAAAAATGGCGACGGTCTTCAATCAAATCTGATTTTAAATAATATCTCATTTATATGGGCAAATGTCACCTATGAGTTAGAAACTGCAACTGATTTTCATAGAAAAAATATTATAAAATAACCTAGAAGAACTTTTCATTGAAATGGTTTGGGGAATCCTATAATCAATTGTTATTTATATGAATAAAAACAGTATTTATGATTGTACTGAGTTTATTTATTTTTTAGGTAGTTGTTTCGCCTTTCGAGGGTATTATCAAACTAAAGAATCATACATTTTGTTTTGACACACATGCACATATCGCTCACTCCTTTCAAGAACGTCATAAATAAAAAATCGTAATTTTTCAGTTGTGCATGTTTTCGAAATGCCCAGAAAATGTACTTTATCCCAGCAAAAGAGGCAAATTTTTAACTTAATATTTACCCGCTACGTGAAAGTGTTGTTTTTGCATTTTGAAGAAAGGGTATTGTTTAATTATTTTTTTAAAAAAAACTAAATATTTTTCAAATGAAGAAAAATCCTTTAGGTTTTATCTAAAAAGGTATGTTGCACAGTAAAAAGTTCAATAAGTGGCTTGATATTTATTTTTAATACATTGTATTATATTTTTTAACTTAAAAAACGTTCTCCTGCAAAATCAAGTTTTTTTTATTATTTTGGATGTTCTTGAAAGAAGTGAGCGATATATACGCAATACAAGGATTAGTTTTATTCTTTAAGGAATGAATGTGAAACCAAATTTAGGAGTTTTGTTATTATTTATATTTAAGATAATAATAAACGTTCACATTTATGATTCTACTGGGCATAAAAATATCTTTTTGTAATTTTTTTGCCTTGTGAAGGTATTTTCAAACTAAAGAATCATGAATTGTATGTTGATATATAAATCAGCTTTTAAAAAGTCGAATTTGTTTGGTAAGTACCCATGAGAATTTTTTTTACTTTAAGTATTATTTCATTTTAGCGAGTGTGTAGGATTAATTTGGAAAATCCGCTAAAATCTGACAAGATGGAGATAGAACTAATCGATTTACAAAAAAATACCGTTCAGGGCATAAAAAAATTATAATATCGTCTTTTTTATAAAAATTTTAAAGTGTGCACCCGCCACTGGCGCAAGATATGATGGGCCCTTATTTGTCCCGCAGAGAGAATGGCCATTGTCCGACGTACTGCGTACTGCGTACTGCGTGCTATCCACACGAACACGTGAGATTCTTTGTATTCAACTGTGTCCTCTGTGGGTGCGACTGCATGCCACACAACGCTTCTCAAACTACTGTGTGCTCATTTTAAAATGATTTTCATTTGAAAAATGAAAAACCCTAAATAAAGTTCTTATATTCATCGTTAACAAAATTAATTAAGGCCCAAACAACTCGATTTTCTTTATCCCTGGTAATAGTTAACTTAATTGAATTTTTGCTTAAAATACTGTTTTTGTATTGAAAAAATAAGTTTTTGTTCGAATAAAATATAAGGTTTTGAAAAGAAAAGATTTATTGAAGGGTAAGGAGTTAAAAAAAAAATAAAAATAAAAAATTAAAACATTTTCTAAAAAAATATCTAATCCCAATACATATTCTTTAAAAAATGTGTGGTTGGAGACACGTCTGGCCCCTTTGAGTTTTTGAGCTTTGATCTTCCCCCTTTTCGCTTTTCATCCCTCCCGTCCCTCTTCCTGGTAATTTTACAAATTTACAAATGTGGAACTTTGTAATGGAACAGTACAAGTACTCATTTTGCTATACATATCGACGACTGTCGAAACTCAAAATACAGTAAGGGACATGTTTTTGTAGTACTTTTTTTTGCATTTTTGGACTAAGTAGATTTTACTAAAAAAACGTACTAAAAAAATGTCACTTACTGTGTTTTAAGTTTGGACAGCCGATATGTACTTGTTTATATAAATGAATTGATGTAACTATTCTGTAAAATACTAAAAAAATCCTTTCAATTAGTCGTAAATCGTTTAGTATTCTATAAATAGTGGCTTTGTGGATATGCATCCATTTAAAAATTGAACTTTTACATGGTAAATACCACTATCTCCTAAATCAAATAAAGCTTAGCGTGCGTCTAAGAGGTACTAGGCAAAAATCTGTATTCGCAGTATTTGTACATAATGCAAACTATGCCATGTTCTCTCCGATTCCGCCGCTTCACATGTTAGCCAATGATTTTGAAAGTATAGATTTATTCAATATATTGTTATCCTCCTTGAAATCTGTACTTTCTCAGCATTTCTTCTCCATGTTATAATGGATAAATTTAAACGTTGTGTTTCACTCTCTCTTGCTGCTCGCTGATAGTGTTTGAAGGAGACGTGTATTTACCAGTGCTTACTATTTGTTATTTTATTATGATTTTATGTTATAAGACTATTTGTTATAAGACTTTTTGATTCCCTATTAGTGTATTTTTATATTAGATACTGTATATATGTATTATGTTAAAGGCTTCAGCCGTTCAATAAATAAATAAACACATATTACTAGAATATTAGTATTTCCCAAGTAAAATTTAAATAGTACTCTTCCCAATAATCTTCCCCCTTTACTCTCCCTAACTGTCCCGGCTTATTTACAAAACTAAGGTAAAAATACTTATACTTTATATTTGAGGCACTAACTTTGCGATTTTCCATTTTATAATTAAAATGTAACTTTGTTTTAAAAACCACTATAAATATAGTGATTAATAGTGATTTTTAAAACAAAGTTACATTTTAATTCTAAAAATACTTAGAATTTGGTGGTTTCATGCAAAAATGCTGTAATTTATTTGAATCGGTTCAAGTTTGTGAACGTTTGAGATCTCGTAAAATGCAAATCACCGTCGCATTGTGCAGTGCGTCAAATGAAGCCAAGTACGCAGTTCGCATTCAGGCTAAAACAATGCTTATAGATCATTCCATCACGGTTCAACTTGCCATTATCATATCAACATCATAACTGTTCATTTTTTATTGTCTTTTTAGGCACCACGAGCTTTGTACTAATTATATTCAACAATACAAATATGATTGATAGTTGTTGTCAGTAATTATACTTTTTAATTCTCATATTTTCTGTTGTTTTTTTATGATTACATTTTATTACGTGTATTATTGTAAATATACAGCAAACCCCCCTATAACGCTGAGATAGGTATCGCGTTACTGGAGGGAACTTTATATGGGGTTAATGATTTAAATTGTATTTTTACATTTCAACCAGCGATAAAACTATAATGAGTCTTTTTAAATAAAAAAAAAAAATTCAAACACTAACCCCATACAATGATCCCTCCGATAACGCGGTACCTGTCTTAACGTTATAGAGGGGTTTACTGTACTGTGATTTGTATCACGTAATATTCCATAGAAATTAACGCAAAATTCCTTTTTAATAATCTAATTTAATTTCTTTCAAAATCTTCCTTCTTTGGATAATTTATATATCACCATTTTCATACAATATTATCTCAAAACCGCGACCGGCTGAGCGAGGGGCCACACGTGTGTGTCTCCGCGCATATTTTTTTTAGAATACATATTGAATTTTTTTTCTTTCTAGAATATATGTATATTTAAAAAAATATATCATTTTTAAACTCCTTGCCTTTCAATAATTGTTTACTTTTCAAAACCATAAAATAATAAACAAAACGAATAAAAACTTATTTTTCAATACAAAAACGGTGTTTTAAGAAAGAAAAAACAGTTTACTACCTGAGTTAAGTCGCAACTTAATTTTCTCGAAATTCGGGTTACATTTTACGTAATCGATTTTTTTTTTAAAATAAGTTTTATTCAGAAATAATTATATGGTTTTGAAAAGAAAAGAGTTTTTGAAGGAAAAAATGTATAAAAATATTTTTTCCATATATATTCTAAAAAACAAAAGGAAATCCAATATACGTTCTTTAAAAAAAATCGGGCGTGAGCAGCCAAGTGACCTCTCCGGTGGTCTCCGGTGGAATGAATGCGACTTTTTTTGAATTACCTAACGTCCAAGTGACTCTGAAATCTAGCTACGGCTTATGCAACACCGTTTATCATGTCCCTACTCAGGCTTCAACTTTATAAGTTTCATAGCCTATGCCTACTTGTGAGTGGATTTACTCTTTATGTTTAAAGTTACTATAATTTCATGTAATTCATGAGTGAAAATTCTAGGCAAAAACACTCGCTTGAATGCGACTTAACGAATGCTGTGCCTTAAATAAATAATAAAGTTGCGGGTTATCGAATATCCCGCCTTAAATTCTCATGAAGTTGGAATATAAATACATAATAACAATTTACGGAAAAGACAACTTAATATCCGATAGTCCCACGTTCAAATTGTCCCATTGTTGCGCTGGCGCTGCCTTGCTCCCAGGACCATTGTTATACAACACTTCCGGTCCGAGTCAAGGACGTGTCGAGAAAAGGACGAAATCATTATCTCCCGCGCGCCAGAAAGAGATCGGGAGATTTTTGACTGTCTCTTCTTCTACATATATGATTCGAACATAAAATTCGGCATTTATGACTTATTTTACGTGTTTTGTTCCCCTGAATCTAAATGTATGCGAGAGTGCGTCAGGATAATAGCGTTATACGTATCGCTCTTTTCACACAGTTTAACATACATTCGATCGGGAGTCTAAAGCCGCTTGTGCACTACACGGAATTTTACCGTCCGGTAGTCCGGTTTTGAAAAATAAAAGCGACTACGACAGTTTAGCGTGATCGAATTTACGCGCAACGTGTTTACGCACCGATCAAGGGCACCGATCCGAAGAAAGAAAGACAAAAGCACAAGCCAATCATCTGTTTAACATGCTAACTGAAGTGCCGGACGGTAAAATTCCGTGTAGTGCACAAACGCCCTAAGAGCGTTTGTGCACTACACGGAATTTTACCGTCCGGCAGTCCAGTTAGCATGAAAAAACGGATCGCCTTGTGCACTTGTCCGTCTTTCTACGGGTCGGTGCGCGATCACGGTGCGCGTAAACTCGATCTCGCTAAACTGTCGTAGTGGCTTTTATTTGATTAAACCGGACTGCCGGACAGTAAAATTCCGTGTAGTGCACAAGTGATCTAACTCGTTACAAGTGCATTTTCTTAATTTGTATTAACTCCGCGCGAAACAATGTCCTTATCGTAGAACGATTTGCACCAGGAAGTTCCACCGTAAACAGTTTGCCGTACCGGTTAATCTTGCTTCAGTCATTTCCAGTTACGCCGACAATCAGCTGATTGCGAAAACCGGTTCGAGTCCAGCCAGAGCGCAACAAACCGCTTATATTTAATAATAATAATAATAAACACAACTAACTTTGTAGTAAGGTCCTTACTGCAAAAAAATAATATCGATTTGTTCGGTAATATATCCAAAATTAAACAAGGTTTATTGGATTGAATTCTACATTTATATATGTATATGTTAATACGTGACACGTTTCGTCTTATTAAGACATTATCAAACACTGAGCAGTGTTTGATAATGTCTTAATAAGACGAAACGCGTCGCGTATTAACATATACATAAATAAATGTAGAATTCAATCCAATAAACCTTGTTTAAATTTGGATATATTACCCAACAATTCAATATGGAATTCTACCAACTGTCTGCAGATACAATAAATAATAATATCGATGTTGAGAAAGTGTCGGGTGTAGATAGTGTCGGGTTGTGGTCCTGTGGTTAGTGTCGCGGACTCTTGAGTCAGAGTTTCTGGGTTCGAATCCACTCTACCACAATTTGATGCCTATTTCTAATAATGTGTCTTCTAGGCTCACAGAAATAGTATGAAATTGAAGTATTTAAGTATGTAAATAATAAAAACACAAATAATTGTCTTTAAAAAACAAAAAGAAACGGCTCCTACCCCCTTACTCTAAAAATTTAGAATTAGTTTCACATACGGTGTTTGAAAATGATGCGGAATGCATCGAAACACGTGTCACAATAGATTTTAAGAAATAGTGGTAGATAATGAATACACAAATATTTCTCTTTTTATAAAATGGAAAAAGAGATATCAAAAATGTAAAAAATAGCTCCAAAGTGGAGAACTGTAACAGATTTGTGAACAAGTATTTGTGCACAAAATGTTGTGAATAACAAGAAGAAGTCAGAAAGAGCGAGATCAGGTGATTAGGTGGGTGGGAAGAACAGTGATCGAGTGTTTGGCCAAAAACTCACGAGTTCTGAATCCTAAATGGGCTGAAGCTGGTGATAACGTGACGTTTGTACGATATTAATATTACACATAGAATCTGCAAAGTAAATGCCGCTGAAATTAGCCGATTTCTTTCCATTTTTCTCCAATTTTACAAAGCAAACCTACGTTTTTACGATTCTTCATATTTTGTAATGGAATATTTAAATAAATTTATGATTCTATGCCGATTACCTTAATTTTTTCTCTAAATTTTCAATGCAAACTTACGTTTTTACGATTCTTCATACTTTGTTATGGAATATTCGAATACATTTATGATTCTATGCCGATTTCTTTCCATTTTTCTCAAAATTTCCAAATCAACTTACGCTTTTACCATTCTTTGATGGAATATTTCAATAAATTTATGATTCTATGCTGATTTCTATCCATTTTTCTAAAAATTTTCTAAGTAAATTTACGTTTTTACGATTCTTCATATTTTGTAATGGAATATTTAAATAAATTATGATTCTTTGCCGATTTCTTTCCATTTTTCTCAAAATTTCCAAATCAACTTACGCTTTTACCATTCTTTGATGGAATATTTCAATAAATTTATGATGCTATGCCGATTTCATTCCATTTTTCTCAAAATTGTCAAAGCAAACTTACGTTTTTACGATTCTTCATATGTTGTAACGGAATATTTAAATAAATTTATGATTGTAAGTAGGAAGCATAAATTTCGCAAATTCGCACACTTCCTCTATTTCGATAGTCAGTAATTACAAAAAGATCCATCATCTTTAATGCTGTCTATAAATCAATCTTGAGTAAATTATATCGCGAGCGTGGTACGTCACATATTGTAATACAGTAAAACCTCGATATAACGGACTAATTGGGATGAAGGGATTCCCGTTAAAGCCGAAAGTCCGTTATATAAAAATAGGTTTAAAATCAATCAAAAAACTTTTTTTTTAAAAGATATAAACACTTTATTTAGATATTTTGTCCGCCTCCGTAGTGGGTCAGCACGCACGGCTACCGTATCGGGTCTGGAGGTCCTGGATTCGATTCCCAGGGGGGGTAAAATAATATAAGTATTTTTTACTCTAATACTTATTCAATATTACACTGGACTGGTGTCACCTTTCACTATCACCTTTCATTCAACGATGTTAACGATCAAACACTCCGCTTATATGATGCAGTACCCTATGCACCATTTGGGTGCGGATAAGGGTTTGAAAAAGTATTTAGATAAAAATAAACAATACAAAACACAATCAAAATTCTATTCATTGTCTTCGGACACTCGTCGTAAAGTGACGTTGCTGTTTGATATCGACGCGCTTGCTTTCGGTGATCCTGCTTAGAAAAAGGAACCAAGTTTTGTTTGCACTTTTGAAATTTGCTTTTTTTTTATAATCAATTTTGTAAAATTACGAAAATGCGTATACATATAGTTGAACGTTGTTATCTGATGAATAGTCAAAAAATATTATTAAACCGTTTGATAACTTCATTTTTGGCAATGTTGTTGTTGCTACAGGCAGGACGGCATTATGTCCCAAATTCTGGTGTTAAACGTATGACATGATTATCATAGCCGCTAAAAATTTTTACATGCGGCGACACTAACTTGAATTTAAGCATGTAAAATATTATTTATTGATTTGACGTTTAATGTGTAGAACTCCATTTTAATTTATGTATTAATTTTAAATCAAACACAGATTTTTTGATTCTACTAAAGTTTTTAACTTAATAGACTTAAAAAATCTGTGTTTGATTTAAAATTAATACGTAAATGTAAAACATTAACCAGACGTTTTTATTTTATTTTTACTTTTGACCGGATTTTTTGTCCGTTTTATTATATATTATAATATTTTTTTGTACGTTTTTTAAGTCCGTTAAATAGAGATCCGTTATATCTAGGTTTCACTGTTTTACGATGGCTAACAACTCCGTGGCTTGTAGTCTTCCTTGCCTTGCCTTTTGCGTCGCTGTTTCCCAATAAATCTTATGATTATTAAATTATAATATTAAGCGCCATAACTTATCTTTATTGCACATTAAAATTATTTCAATTTGTTAAGGATGCATCTATTTTCCGTGTTCGTGATATATTGTATTACCCAAACATTTCATTTTTGACCTCGTTTTAATATATGATATGCTCTTGTAGACGTAATTATATCTGCAACTTCGTGAAATAATGATTTGAAATGTTTCATATTTTACATTATATTCGGTAAAATCAACCGAGAGATGCGAATTATTGTAATTTTTTTACAATTATTTACAGTTAACAATTATTACTAAGAGATGTAATTGTTACCTTCTATATAAAAATTTAAAAAAGATAAATATTTGCATTAAATTGACTGAATAAAAAGAAAAAGAAATTCTTGATTAGATATGTTATAAAAATGAACATTGTTCGTGAACAATGTGTGTTTTTTTATTATTTCTTTTCACACATATTTTTGTACTTAAATATATCTAAATTAATCATCAGTCTGTCAGCCTCCGTAGTGTAATGGTCAGCACGCTCGGCTACCGTTCTGGAGGTCCCTGTTCGATTCCCAGGGGGGGGTCAAATAAATATAAGTGATTTTTTCACTCTAATATTTATTTAATATTACCCTGGACTGGTACCTGAAGCGGAGGGCTGATCACCTTTCCTTCATATGTAAAACGATCAAGATAACACTGCGTTTATATGAAGCAGTGCCCTATGCACCATTGGGGTGCGGATAAGGGTTTATTATTATTATTATTATATTAATCATTGTTTCGGCATACACTTTGTGATAAGACGTGATTAAAATACACGTTTTTTTTACCCCGTCAGTATTATATGTACATATTGCTACGATTAGTTTCAGAAGCTACAGTTTTTTATTCAAGTATAGAAATTGAAACTCAAGTCTAAAAAACTACTCGTTTATAGTAAAACGGCATAGAAAATGAGAATTTTAAAATAAAAAATAAAAATGCGATTAAGCCCAGTTCAGTAGATAAAAATCATTCAAATAGGTTTAAAAATTCAAATGATGTAAACATGATGAAACCAATGATATGTTCAATGAAATGGTTTATAAATAGGATATATAAATAATAACAAATTATTTATTTATATAATCTATTTATAATATTTATTTAGACATTGGATTTAGGGTTCGTTAACACTGTTCGTTTCTAAAATTCGGCGCGTCATCATCCGGCGCAATCCGTCGCACGCTGAAGGTCGCGTGTCCGTACAAACTATGCAATTATCTGCACCCAAATAGGAGTTGATCTGTCGGATCGTGTCGCGTCAGCTGGATTGGCGAGTTTCCGCATTGCACTACATGACTTGATCTGACATTGTTGTAATGCGAGTGATTTACCGAGCATTTTCGCTTCCGTTGTTCAGAATATGTTGTATTTTTTATAAACTAGTGTAATGATATGTTATTGTTGTTTGTACTGTTATATATGTACGCGTATGTATTCAGAAATACCGTTAAAACTTGACCTTGTAACGAAATCTCCATATAATAAAGGGTTAGCCCGATCTTCATAGTCAATTGCCATTTGTCCTACAGTCTGTTCACAGTTATTTTATTATTAAACCATATCCGCTCCCTAGGTGTAGCATATGGAGTCCACAAACTGTCTCCAGGCTTTTCTGCCGGCTGCCAGCTCCCTTGCATCCTCCCAAGTCAGATCCGCGTCCCGAAGTTCTGACGAGAACTGCCGACGAATTGTCAGCAGTGGTCGTCCTGAGCGGCGCGAACCTGATGCCTTGTAAAAGAGGCAAGCTTGATTAAGGCTCTCAGAAGGCATGCGGAGTACATGGCCAAGCCAACTATTTTACCTCTAGTTTTTTTTTAATTATTAAAATTATTTATACTGCCAAATAAAAAAAATAAAAAACTAGAGGTAAAATAACTGTGAACAGACTTGTAATTACCACCATTTTGTATCCCGTGTGCTCAAAATCATGTAAACGCAACCCAGTTTCGTTACTTTTAACGAAATTTCCGACGCCAACAAGTAGTCAAACAATTAGTATTTTTTTTTCGATATCTGATGTTTTATGTGTTCGATGTGAAATTAGCTGTCAGTAAATCGGTCACGTTTTCACCTAAATTTAAAAGTGTGTAGGGTTTATAATTTATATTTGAAGTACTTACTTTATGATTTTTTAACGTAAAAAGTAATTTTGTTATAAAAACGTAAATTAGGCGTTTATTTTTCCAGTATAATTTTCCAGTATAAGCGAAGTTGACGACAGTCAACACAGACGGCCTCTCTTGAGGAGTTTTACGGGTTTCCTCAATGAGCAAATGCTGACAAGTTCCTGATTGGCGCACACTAGATTATCCCTCCTGTTCCCAACACAGATTAAAATAAAACACGTTTTTTTAGCTGGAAGAAACAAAAATCCACTAATTGATCTAACAACCTTGTACATAATAAACAACGTTAACAATAAATGCAACTTTTATAAAAAAAAAATTTAAAAACTATGGCAGATAAAAATCTGTTTTTTAACCAAAGCACTCCATTAATCACGATATTTCTTGAATGTTTTTCGCAGATACTTTGTAGCACATTTTATAAACTTTATAAAATTAAACAACTTTGTTTCAACCAATTTAAAAAAAATTATAATGTTTAATCATGATATTTTTTACTTATCTTTATAAATTCAACATAAACCAATGATTTCATAGAAAAGTCTTGTATTATCGCACAAACAAACTTGCTGTTATATTGGTGTTTCTACGACTAGTTAACCTCAGAACTTACGTCATATTGAACTACACAGATACATACGTACTATGTATGTTTTCAGTTTTCAGTTTTCAATCAACGTATGCTTCCAATCAAATTATTTCGGTTCAATTCCCAAGTATTCAATATCCAAACGAACCCCGCTAGAAGTAATTTCTATTATAAATTCCAATATTTATTTTGCGAACAGCTTCAGAACTTGTCCCGTATTTTGGATGTTTAAACCTTTCTATAGTAATCCTGTTTTACAATTAGATTTTGACGAATTATAAACAAAATTCAAATTAACTGTATATTTTTACTGCTTAATCGTAAACATGAGTTTGTGCACAAGTTTTAGAATCACAATAAATCAATAATCTATCTACAGATATAAAAAATTGAAGACATTGATATTCTAAAAAACAAATTAAATGCCTGATCACTCTCCTTATCATTCATCGTTCACTTTGTGTAACATCACTTTAAAATCACTAAATCGTGACTACCGGTTTCGGAATAATCATTCCATCACCTATTAAACATTTATCGAAATTACGGTCTTTAGACAAAGGTGATTAGCAAAATTTAAAAAAAATATTACTCAATGTAAAATCGTAATATGTAATTTTAATTAAATGACCTGATGATGGAATAATTTTCCGTAACCGGTAGTCACAAATAAGTGTATATAAAAGTGGTATTACACAATGTAAACAATGGATGATCGGGAGAGTGTTTTAATTTTAAGATTGTCCGTGTATGTCGGTGAGCTATTTTTAAACGCCAGTATTGATTTCGTCTACTACGTAAAGTACTTATTTATACAGTAGAATCGAGTAGAAAATGTGAAAATAAATAGTACCATTAAATTTCGGCTAAGGCGGCGTTACCAAAAAAAGTTAAATGTTCGCTTAGAGCTTAGAGCTTAGAGAATAATAACGGCCAACTTTAAACGCTAACACCCGACATTACCAGCTTTCGTTCAACTTCTTGTTCCAATATTCATAGAAAATTGGTTATTTAGTTGAAATTTAACATTTTTAACAAAATACACATTTTTCTATATAAAAATAGTTTTTATTATGATTGTCTTGGAATAAATTTGTCATACAACCAAATATAAAAGCTCGAAGCGTCAGTTATTTTAATTTTTAACCATTTTTCCTGCTGTAGTTGATGGAATTATCTAACGGCTTGTGCAACACCTCTTATTGTTCTATATTTTCCAAAAGAAAATGATGAATAGAAATATTATTTTTTGACATCTCATCAAAGATGAAGAAGAATATGGAAGTCTGGGCATTTACGGGGCTGACGACCGTCATAGGCTGGTTTAAGTGATCACTTTACACACGTGTAACATTCACCAATTCTACCCATTATTGACAACCACACCACTCAAATTCTTGCAAGTTCTGTATATATGAACTAATTTAGAAACCTTGTTCTTGAATCACTAGAACTTCACTAGAGACATCTATTGGTGAGATGTAAAGAAGCTTTTTAGTAAGCAGAAACTCTTATATTAGTATGTGAGGTCCGAATCCTGGATTATAATCACACACATGAGAAACGCCAGAAAATATCATTTTCATTTTTATTGTTTAAGCTTATAATTTGACCAGACAATTTATTTACAACATTTTAAAATGTTGTAAATAGAAATATTAATTATATCGGCTGTTATAAATACTGCACGAGTCTAATACAATCCTTTATAGGTTGAGTATGTTCAATTAGATATTCCTCCCGTCTGACAAAGATCCTCTACCTTATTATTATTATCAGTTACACTCAGGCTTCCACGAATGCAAAACAATCCGTTATACGGCTCAAAAAACATCAGTCCGCATTATGACGGATAAGTCTCATATGGCCATATGGGCATACACACGCTAAGGGAATATAAATGAAGACGTTCCTAACTGTGATGCCTCAAAAATCCAGCCATGTGAGTTGCTCAGGATACCGGCGGTATGTGGATAAAGCTATCTCGCTGTGGCAGTTTAGGTTCGATTTTGACGAATCTAGGTGCAACCACGCTATTGCATTCGCATTGAGAATGTGCATTCAACCGCATCTGAGATTAGAGACACTACCATGTTACAAATACAAGTATATTACATTTTGACATCTCAACGTAGATGAAGAAGAATATGGAGGTCTGGATATTTAAAGGGCCTACTTTAAACACGTGTAACATTCTCCATTTTGCCCATAATTGACAACCACGCTACTCAATTACTACCTACTACTTAATTTTTAAACTTTTACATATCGCTCACTCCTTTCAAGAACGTCATATATCAAAAATCGTCAATTTTTACTTGTGCATGTTTTTGGAATGCCCTGAAAGTGTACTATATCCCATAAAGTGGCATATTTTTAACGTAATATTTACCCGCTACAGGGCAGAAAGTGTTGTTTTTGCATTTTGAAAAAAAAATGTATTGTTTAATTATTTTTTTAAATGAACTAAATATTTTTCAAATGCAGAAAAAAACATTCAGGTTTTACCTAAAAAGATCGTTGCACAGTAAAAAGTTTAATAAGAGGCTTGGTATTTTTTTTACTGTAGATATCAACTTTAAATATGTCGCTCACTCCTTTCAACAACGTCACATATAAAAAATCGTCAATTTTCATTTGAGCATGTTTTCTGAATGCTCAGAAAATGTACTATATCCCAGCAAAAGCGGCATATTTTTAACTTAATATTTACCCGCTACAGGGCAGAGAGTGTTGTTTTTGAATTTTGAAGAAAAGGTATTGTTTAATTATTTTTTTTTAAATATACTTAATATTTTTCAAATGGAGAAAAAACATTCAGGTTTTACTTAAAAAGATCTGTTGCACAGTAAAAAGTTCAATATTTAAACATAAAAACGATCTCCTGAAAAATCAAGTTTGTTGATACATGACGTTGTTGAAAGGAGTGAGCGATATGTGATAAATCTCATGACGACATCAGTTCATTTTTAAAAAAATTACACGACAATATGATGGATTGTATATTTAAAACAAATTTTCAATTAATTTGCGAGCCGATCGATACCAACTAACAGAAACACTATATATTTTAACATTTTTTTGACATCTCAACATAGATGAAGAAGAATATGGAGATCTGGTAAAGTGATCACCTTACCAGCCTGTAACAGGTTATAAACCCTATCAATATCCAGACTTCCATAGTAATGTTTTGAATATTGAAAGCATTCACTTTGTGGATCATATTGATATATTATTTCGAGAAATAAAAATACTTTGTGTTTTGATTAACATTTTTATTAACCAACTAGTTTCGGCAACAAGCAGTTGCCCTCTTCAGGGTTTAATTTATGACTTAATTTTATTATGTCTTATTAGTAATTTTATTATGTCCAATTATCATATTTTTTTCTTTAAACCCTTATCCGCACCCCAATGGTGCATAGGGCACTGCGTTATATAAACGCAGTGTTATCATGATCTTTTACACATGAAGGAAAGGTGATCAGCCCTCCGCTTCAGGTACCAGTCCAGGGTAAAATTGAATAAATATTACAGTGAAAAAATTACTTCTTTTTATTTTACCCCCCTTGGGAATCGAACCCGGGACCTCCAGAACGGTAGCCGAGCGCGCTGACCATTACACTACGGAGGCGGACAGATTCCTATTATAGCATAGGATTCTTATTATAGCATATATTAAAGTCTTAATTTTATTATGTCTTATTATTAGTATAATTAATTTATGGTTTAATTTATGACTAGTCATAAATTAAACCCTGAAGAGGGCAACAGGTTGTTGCCGAAACTAGTTAGTTAATAAAAATGTGAGTGGATCAAAACACAAAGTATTTTTATTTCTCGAAATAATATTCCATAGTAATCTATATCTATATTGAGATGTCAAAATGTAAAAAAATATATATAAACAAAAAAATAACTCTCAAGTGGATTTGTGAACAAGGATTTGGACACACTCAAAATATTGTGAGCAAATATTTAAGTTTTTATCGAATTTCGTGTATTTTCATATTTGTTATTGTTGTTTTTAATATTTAGGACAAACTATGAGGAATTGAACGATTCTTGGAGCAGTTCCAGCTTTGCATTATTTCAATGGGTCGCTCTCCCTCTCTGTATTTAGATCAGCCTAGTTTACGCTTTACACATCCTGTCGTCGACATGTTAATGACACAGAATGTTACGCACGCTTGCCAAAAAAAAGCGCAATTAATTTTCCTTTTAATAAAGCTTTTATCAGAAAATATAAATTGTATAATAATTGGTTAAAATCTGGCTACGTCAATATTGATGCTCACCTCCATAGTGTAGTGGTTTGCACAATTAAGTCGCGGTTCGATTCTCGGAGGAGTCAAAATAAATATGAGTTTTTTTTCACTCTAATATTTCAGTATCATACAAGCCAACCTTTCGCCTTAATTTTGCTTTTCAAAATTAATAATATACAAGTTCTGAAAAAAAAATACATCTAGTAATTTTGTGAATTTCTGAGTCTACTTTTGTTAATACATACACGATTTATTATCCTAAAATACTATGACGCAACCATTTTTTTTACAATATTTGGTACAAATTCACTGCATAATTTTGTCACAGTTTCTATCCAAAATTTGGTACTATTCACTAGAAAAATTGGAACGAATTCCCTACAGAGTTTGATAGATACGAATTCAATAAGAAACTTGGTACAAATTCACTCAAAATTTGGTACGAATTAACTTCAAAATTT
This sequence comes from Brachycentrus maculatus, assembly GCF_059751285.1. NCBI lineage: Eukaryota > Metazoa > Arthropoda > Insecta > Trichoptera > Brachycentridae > Brachycentrus > Brachycentrus maculatus. The sequence continues at coordinate 564,037 of NW_028281053.1, read as the reverse complement.
GATACAAATTGCAAACCACACTCGTACTCAAATTTTGCGTATAACGTATTACGTGTAATTTTTGTTTTTGTTTTGGGTGTAACGTTAACTCCCTTGTAAAAAAAATTATTGCGTTTACTGACACACATTTTTAATCGATATACGACACTGGGTCAGGCGGTAAGTAACTTTAATTTGATATAATATTTTAAATTAAATTAAAAAAAAACTCGATTTAAATTTGTCAAATTAAAAATGTTTGGCCTTTTTATCTTTGATTTATTATTTTTATTGTTTCAGCATTCATTTTGTGGTAAGACATGAATAAATCATAAATAAAACACTTGTTTTTTTTTATCACGCGAGTGGTTACTAAAGTAGTAAAAACACAAGTGTTTTATTTTAATTTGATGTAACATACTTGTGTTTTTATTACTATATCTTAGCCAGAATAACACTTCTTTACTTTTTGTATATTTAATAAAAAAAATGTTTTTTTTTTACCTAGCTAGTGTATTTTCCAAAAAAAAATATTTCTTAATGTAAATTAATAAAATAAAATGCTTCGAATTAAAATTTTGTATCTGTCACTAATGCTTTTACTCTAATTCTAAGAATCAAAAGTGACCATCTGGATTTTTTTCCTAGATAAATGCGTGGAAAAAGTGACCAACTGCTTTAAGTAATTTTAAAAACTTTAGGATGAAAAATTTCTAAAATATTATTTCCTCATTTCAATATTAATAAACATCTCTTTTCACATAAAAATAAACAAAATCGAGAATACATTATTTTTTTGTTTTTAATTGATGACAAAATAGTAAAAACGGTTAAATGGACCTCCTGAACATTTTACGTTTTGGTAGTTGGTCACTTTCTCCTGTACGACTACGATATTCTCATTCCATTTTTTACAACAACAAAACTTTGTATCATAAGAATGATATGTTCTGCTAAGGGTATCCAACTGCTATACTGTGTTTTTATTTTTACTCTGCACTTGTATTGAAAATCTTTGTTGGTCGACACAGATAAATTTTGTTTTGAATAATTTAAAAGCTGCGTAAAGCTACCGCCGATAGTTACCTCGAAAAAAACTAAGAAAGGGAGATATATCGTTTATCTGGAAGAAAAGTTTATCTGGAAAATTGGCAGAAAAAACCGGTCACCTTCGTGTGATTTATAGGCTTAGGGACTTGGTCCTTTTTTCTTCGAGATTTATTTTTTACTACGAAAAACAAAAGGTTCAAAGTTAAAAATAGAATTACGTGACTGAAGTAAAAAGTAAAAGTTTTCGCGTTACAGTTTAGGAGCTTTAAGCACGTTTTAACCTTTTTTTTTCGTGTAAAACGTAATAACACCGTATGACATAATATGGTCTGAAATTAGGAAAAGCCACAAAGTAATGATAAAGTGACATTTTTAAACTCATATCACATAACACTAAAATAAATGACTTTTAATTTTAATATAACGACTAACGTCTTTTCCGGGAATGATGATAAAAGTTTATATGTATCCATAAACCTAATACCGTTTAATTTTATTGAAGTAGGTTGTTAACTAATTTTAGATGGCTTATTATTTTTTGACATCTCATCAAAGATGAAGAAGAATATGGAAGTCTGGGCATTTACGGGGCTGACGACCGTCATAGGCTGGTTTAAGTGTAACATTCACCAATTCTACCCATTATTGACAACCACACTACTCAAATTCTTGGAAGTTCTATATATATATGAACCAATTTAGAAACCTTGTTCTTGAATCACTAGAACTTCACTAGAGACATCTATTGGTGAGATGTAAAGAAGCTTTTTATTAAGCAGAAACTCTTATACTACTGACCGTTTGTTATGGGCAATTACTAATTATGTATATTAAATTGTCCTACCAAAATACCGAATTCGCACCGCGTAAATGTAAGGCCTTCACTGAATCTACCTCTTAATGCGGCCATTGCCGCAGGAATTTTTAAAATTGAAATATCGTTACATTACGAATGTCGGCATACCTACCAGGAGAACAGAACGGGGTAACAGGTTGTCTCGTACCTACACGGGTTCACACGGAGGAATGCTGGATTGGTAGGGCGGTCACGATTTCAGATATCCCAACGAGCGCGTATGCGAGTACATAGTTAATACGGCAACCCTTTGCGTCCTTCTGCGACCCGGATTACAACTCCTACTAAATTTTCACTTACGAGGAATACGAGTTTATCGCACGTTTTATTTGGGATTATTTTTTATATGTTGCGTACTTCTTTAGGTAGGTTAAAGAAACAATAAAACGCTCTTCTTATCAGCCATTGTTCACTTTGTGTAATATCACTTTTATAAACAAACACTTATTCATGACTGCCGGTTTCGGAAAATCATTCCATCGTCATTTAAATAAAATTATTACGATTTGACATTTGCATAAAAATAAAATTTTAGCAGAAGGCAAATGAATCATAATTGGAATATTTTCAAAACTGAACTCGAAGTTAAATTTAGTTGGTTTTTTATCGTGGGTTAGTCTTTATTGATTGCTTTATTTATTTCTTATTTTTATAGATTATCTAAACAAACCGTTTTATTTATATGTAAAATTTCTATACCCGTTGATTTATTAAAATTATGGGTCTTATAGATATAAGTGATTAGCAAATTCAGAAAAAATATTATTAAGGCGCCTTAGATGTTCTTTTACTCTGATATTGAATTTACGCGATGTTTTTCCTATGTTAAAGGCTGGACAAATGGAAAGTGTTTTATTACCATACCACAAATTTATCAATGCTTTTAATATAATAATAATAAAACCCCAATGGTGCATAGGTCACTGTGTCATATAAACGCAGTGTTATCTTGATCGTTTACACATGAAGGAAAGGTGATCAGCCCTCCGCTTCAGGTACCAGTCCATGGTAATATTGAATAAATATTACATTGAAAAAATCACTTATATTTTTTTTACCCCCCTTAGGAATTGAACCCGGGACCTCCAGAATGGTAGACGAGCGTGCTGACCATTACACTACGGAGGCGGACGAAATAAAAAAAAATTAACATACAAAATACAAAGAAACATTGTTTTTTTTTATTCATTGTTTGTAGCATGTTTTTAAATTGCTTATCGTATAAAGCAGTTTTATTTTGTTGGTGAGGTTTTTGCTCACTCTCGCATTAATAAACATATAGAAAGTCAGTAGGTAAGTCTTCTAGCTAGTAGGGAAAAGTCAGAATCTCGTAGCGGCTTAGGAGTTAGCCCGTTCTACCCTCCCAGACCTAACTTTCTACATACCAGTGGTTCTCAACTTTATTTGTGACATTGTGTCCCACTACACTTCGAAAATCTCAACAATTGTGATATTGTTTTTAAAAAAATTGGTTTCTTAATAGTTCACATTGTGTGATCTGGTTTTATTTGATTTTTGTTAGTGTATATTTATGTATATTACGGTATATATATATGCTATTCTCTATTTTGAAAAACACTATTATATACGTAAAGAATCTATAAATGGGATACGTTCAATAATCCTACATTTACTTTACGATTTGTCTCAAGTTTTTTTTATCGAAATAAATATATGGTTTTGAAAAGAAGAGTTATTGAATGATAAGGAGTTAAAAAAATATTAAAAAATATTTGCCAATTTTAAATATAAAAAAGTGTACGCAGACAATACGTGTGGCTTCTCGCGCAGCCGGTCGCATACTAACTGAGAGTATACACTTGAATTACGATTTTTCGATAAGGTACTTTTTTTATTTTCATTAGTTTGGTGAGTTTGATGTTTAAAACTAACTCACATAAGCTCGACATGAATTCAATTTATTTTTAATTTAAGATTTCCTTAGTAATTACCACTATTTCTTCAAATCTATTGTAACACGTGTTTCGAGTCCGCATCATTTGCAAACACCGTATGTGAAACTAATTCTATTTTTTTAAAGTAAAGGGGGTACTAGCTGTTTCTTCTTTTTTTTTAAGAGAAATATTTGTGTTTTTATTATTTACACAAATACTTCAATTTCATACTATTTCTGTGAGCCTAAGCGGCTCATTATAAAAAATAGGTATCAAATTGTGGTAGAGTGGTTTCGAACCGAGAAACTCTGACTTAAGGGTCCGCGACACTAACCACGGGACCACAACCCGACACTTTATTATATAAAAATGGATGTTCCGTATATGTACGTGGAACGTGAATACACCCGGATCCTTCACGCAGCGTTTTGTGGGATACCATGGATATAATTTTACATAATTTGATCGAATACGCGTTCAACAATGGTCCTTTGTTTTGGGATATCACCGCCATCCGCCTTACCGGCGCTATACTGGCGCGGGCGATGCACAGTGTGAGAAACAGCCAATCTAGCTGTACTAAAGTCCTAAAATGAATATCTTCATTTAGTATTAATTGTATGTCTAATATGATTTTGAAAGGTTAATCTATATAAAACTTAAAAATTTTGATTTGTAAAAATCTATGTGTTAGTTTGGCAGCGTCGTAAACTATGTTATGGTGGAACTGCTGTGAGTTTTCAGTTATCAGTCAGATTTTATTAGTGCGTTCGGATGATTGTTTTATGCGTTGTGGTGATTATTTTTACAAAAACTGTCATGGAGTCTACAAAACAAGGTATATTCTCTATTATTTATATTAAAAAATGGCAAATATATAATCGATCCATTTTAAATAAAATTATAACAAAATTACAAAATCAAATTCTTTTTTAGAAACTTTTGTCAAATTGAATAGACTTTAGAAAAAAAACTTCTTTGAACACCACTCTAAAAGTATCACTATATTATATTTTCATTCTTTATCTATTTAGGCCCGTAGATTTTTGCTGCCAAAAGGTGCAAACCTTAATTTTTTTCCCCTTTTTCAGTGAGCGGGCGAACTTTTATTCGGAGTGAATTGTTTAAGCTTTGGCGTGATATCGATGTAGCATCGCGAAAAAAAATATTTGCACTTACATAATGAACTTCTATGGTTTTTCTTTGTGGAATAAAACTACTTAAATATATTTAAATAATTTTGTGAGTGCTTTATGTTGCAAATTTTATGTTCGTTGGCAAAAAAGTAAGAGAAATATGAGTGCATTCTTGAAATACAATTCTAAATGGCTCAATGTATCAGTTACTTTGCCAAAGCATATTCTTAGTACTATGCCGTCTGTTAGTCAACCGTATCATAACACTCGCACTAGGATTGGACGACCACTGAAAAATTTCGAAGAAACATGTGAGAGGGTAAAAAAATTCAACTGAAATTAAGGTGAATGAAAATCACAAAATGTTATTTACGATGGTAGATGGACAAATTTTTAGCACTCTTTTATCATAAAAATCTTCAAACAAATGCTATATTTGTGGTGCAACTCCTCGAGAGATGAACAATGACAATTTTATCACCAAAATTCCAGATCAAAATATGAATTCATTTGGAATATCTCTCCTCCATGCGTGGATTCGATTTTTCGCATGTCTTCTGCAGGAGATGCATATTGCATATCGTTTGAATATTAAAAAATGGCAAATTAGAGATAAGAGTGATGAAGAAAACCTTCAATTAAGAAAAATGGTTTTACAAGAAAATTTCAGGGAAGAAATGGGTGTTTTAGTGGACATACCTAAACACGGTACTGGCAATACAAATGACGGCAATCCTGCAAGTAAATTTCTAAAAATTCCTCAAAAACAGCAGCTATTACAGGGTTAAATGAAGAATTGATCCAACGATTTAAAACTGTTTTAGAGGTTTTATCTTGTGGATATGACATAAATATTAATGCTTTTGATAAGTTTGCGTGAGAAACAAGACTAATTTTTTAAAAACATTATTCTTGGTTTTACATGCCTGCAAGTGTCCATAAAATTTTAGTACATGGTAAAGAAATTGTAGACTCTTGTATTCTACCTATCGGTAAACTTTCGGAAGAAGCACAAGAAGCTAGACATAAAGATATTAAAAGATTTAGAAGGGACAATACGAGTAAAATATCAAGAATGGATACAAAAAAAGATTTGCTGCACATCCTTTTTATATCGTCTGACCGTTTCATAACAAGTTTGAGGAATCTTTCACAAAAAAAGCTGTAAATTATCTTCTGATTTTCTACGTTTCTTAAAAACTCCCAAAGTACCATATTCCGGTTCATCTGATAGTGAAAATAGCGAAAGTGACTGAATCACAGTGATTTATAAACATTTTTTTAAATATATCCTATTTGAGTTCAAATTTTTTGGCTTTATTTTTGTTAGAGCTTTTATTGTATTTCTGTTTTCAATTACTTATATTAAAAACGTGATAAATTTAATATATTATTTTATTTAGTCAAACAATAATTTATTTTTAAAACGATTATGTACAATGGAAGGTTCATCGAATAATATCTCGACCTTTGAATGACATACTTTTACCGTGTACTAACACATTTTAGTAAAACTATTTCTTATCTCTATTCCTGGTTTCATTACCTTTAAAATGATGTATCACACATAGTATACATAACTAAGGTTAGGGAGTTATTAATTTAGTACAGCTAGATTAGCTGATTCTCACACTGTGCGATGGGTGATCTCACCGCATCCTAAACCCAGCCTCTCGTCCTAAAATACATTGTAATACGGACACACTATCTGCGTGTTCTTTTCATGGACAATTTGACGAGTTCAATCATCATCTATGTACATATCTACCTTGCAGTGTTATTTAGTATCTAGACTCTAGCCGCTTTGTCGCTCTGATCCATGTTGGTCGATACGATTGAAAACGTAAGTTGAATTAATATAGATTATTATTGACCTATTCCTTTTATGAGGGGCTGTTGAGTTCTTCTCCTTACATCGTCATTCCTGACGAAGTCATACCACTTTATACCCAGTATTTGCCTCAGGCACCTATTTTCAAAACTTGCTAGTTTCTTGCTTTGAGCATTGGTGAGGTGTCACGACTCACATCCGTACAGCAACACTGTTAGGATGCAGGCGTTAAAGTGAAGTCCTGAAGGGGAGAAGGTGGACATGGTTGGGACATGTCCTTAGAATACCACCTATGAGCATCAACCCCTCGTGTCTCTTCTTCCAACCCCGAGGATTCCGGCGCCCCGGAAGGCCGCTGACCACCATTCACCGACTATACTCAGCGGAACTTCGAGACGCTGGACTGACCTGGGAGGAAGCCAAGGAGATGGCGCGTGACAGAGTGACTTGGAGACGTCTCGTGTTGGTCATATGCTCCACCTAGGGAGCGAACATGGGAAAAGAAGAAGAAGAAGAATTCCTTTTAGGGACACGTTTCCTTCGAACCCTTGGCAAGATCCCCATTACACAAAAATCGCTTCTGAATATAAGTTTTTTTGGCTTATAAATAAATACGATAATCTTTTGAAATCGGAAATACATATAATAAAGTGTGCGAAGACAATACGTGTGGTTTCTCGCGCAGCCGGTCGCTTACTGACCGAGAGTATACCCTTAAATTACGATTATTCGATAAGGTATTTTTTTCAATAATTTGATGAGGTTGATATTTAAAACTAACTCACATAAGTTCGAATATTTATTTTTAATTTAAGTTTTATTTTATGTTTTTCCGATTTTCATAGATTATTTTATTTATTTATAATATTTATTTATAAGCCAAAAAAAAAACTAAAATTCAGAAGTTTTTTAAAATCGCAAATATACCATATTATGGTAGATATGCGATTTAAAAAAAAAACGCATGTCTACTATAAAAAGATTCAAAATTAAGTAAATTCAGCCATTTTACAAGACATCCGAAGATTCTACAAGACACTATCGACATTAAACTGATTGTTTTTTCTGCACCTTTATTGAAGTGGACCATAGGTTTCGGATAAGAGGAAAAAAACAATCAATTTTGATTTAAATGAAAAAAAATGATTTAAACGAAATTCTCTCTCCGTTTTAAAATCCGATTTACGAAAATGGAAGATAAAACCGTTATTACATTTGTTTCTTGAACGTTTTTTTTTATCTTTAAACCTTTCTGCCGAATTTACATACAAAAGGAAGATAAATGATGTCTTCAATTCCCTTAAATTGCCGGAATTACCGTAATCCTTTCGTCTCCTTTCATTAATTGCTCAATTTGGACAATTATACTTCGGGTTCTTTCTTTTCCCTGCCCGTCTTTTTAATTTCTTCTTAAACTATCTCCCAATAGGGTTATATACTCCGTTTAAAGCAAGTTTGGGTTTGAATTACTGTAAATATAAAAGAGTTTCTTTTTCTTTTTTTTTTTTTAGAAAAATTCGAAAAATTTATTAGTTTGCAAAATTCGATTTAAAACACTTCAGTAAATGTGCACAACTTATGTTGTGCGCACTTTACTAAAATGTTGTTTAGATTTTTTTTGTTTATTTATAAAAATCGGAAAAATTCATCATTTTCGTTTGCAAAATTCGCTCACCTAAATTGGAAAGTAAATTACATTATTAATTAATTAGATTTCAGTAAGTGCGTACAACCAATGCTGGGATACTTACTTAAATATTGTTTTGTTCTTTAAACATTCTGTTTTTATTCATGAAATTCCGAAAAAATTATCATTTTCGTTTGCAAAATTCGCTCACCGAAATACAACATTTTATTAAGTGCGGACAACTAATGTTTTGTACATTGACTAAAATGTTGTTTTGTTCTTTTAGTATTCTCTTTTTATTTATAAAAATCCGGCAAATTCGTCATTTTCGTTTGCAAAATTCGCTCACCGAAAAACAATATTTTAGTAAGTGCGCACAACTAATGCTGTGACACTTACTGAAATGTTGTTTAATAATTATTATACAGACCTGAATGATGGAAGTTTAACTTCTGAAACATGTAGTCTATAATAAAACTCAAGTGGTAAAAAACAGGTGTTTTCTTTAATCATTGTAACATGTCTTACCACAAAGTTAATGCCGAAACAATAAATAAAATATTTTAGTAAGTGCGCACAACTAATGCTGTGACACTTACTGAAATGTTGCTTTGTACTTTTAAAATTTTCTTTTTATCTATAAAAATCCGGAAAATTCATCATTTACGTTTGCGAAATTCGCTCACCGAAAAACAATATTTTAGTCAGTGCGCACAACTAATGCTGTGATACTTACTGAAATTATGTTTTGTCCTTTTATTTTTTTTTATCTTTAAAAATCCGAAAAATTCATCAATTATCGTTTGCAAAATTACCGAAAAACAACATTTCAGTAAGTGCGCACAAATAATGTTAATATTTTGCGATGACATCAAAAACCCTTTCAGTTTTCTTTACGCAGTGCCAGCAAAACAATCATGCGTCGCTGCTATATATAATACATCGACGGAAAGATTTACGATGGAAAATCGGAGACACTTTTTTTAACGAACTTGATGACGCCACAGTTTGTCTGATTTCCCTCCATTCGCAATGCATAAAGATTAATCTTTATTTTTTACATATTTCAATAAAATGGTGCCTTGTCTTGGTAATATGAAATTGTCTTGTGATTTTGTTGTATTATTTTTTGTTCATAAAAAATGCGTGATTATCCTCGGCTACGTTTGGATCTGTATTAAGAAGAATAATGTTCAACAATTTTTCGTAAAAGGAAACGCCCACTATTATGTATTTTCTATTGTTTGGAGGAAATCAAATTTCACGGTGTATAATGACTCTAAAACAAATATTTTTTGTTTTTATTATTTATTCACATACCTACTTGGTTTTTCATCTTACGGATTATAGGTATTAAGATTATTATTATTATTAAGATGTTATTAAGATATTATCTAGGCCACCATGCTGGAAGTCCCGGGTTCGATTCCCAAGAGGGTCAAAATAAATATTATTGATTTTTCAGTCAAATATTTATTTAATATGACCCTGGACTGGTACCTGAAGCGAAAGGCTGATCACCTTTCCTTCGTGTATTTAACGATCAAGATAACACAGCTTCTATACGATGCAGTGCCCTATGCACCTTTGGGGTGCGGATAAGGGTTCGGAGATTAAGATATTATAGGTGTCTTACAAAAAAATATAAAATATAAATACAAAAAAAAGACCCCACAAAGACATGGCCTGTGTGTGGGTATACAATATATTTTAGGTTATAGTAAAGGGCACCGGCAAGAATACAAAATATATTATCGGAAATAAAATAAGATTAAACGTGCTTATATAAACTACAAATATTTGATTTTAACAGAAAACAAAACAATCAAACAGATGAAAATGAAAAAAAATTAGCAAATATGTAGGTACTATATGAGTTATACGTTTAAAAGAAGGTTTTTTTTAAACGGGAATTGCATTTATTGTTTAACTTGCTTATTATGTACAAGGTTTATATATCATTAAGTGGATTTTTGTTTCTTCTAACTAATTCAATATGTTTTTATTTGAATCTGTATTGGGAACAGGAGGGATAACCTAGTGTGGGCCAATCAGGAACTTCTCAGCATTTGCTCATAGCTGGGAGGAAACCACGTAAAACTCCTCAGGAGAAGGCGGACTGTTGACTGTCATCAGCAGACCTTCCGTTCCACTAGAAGAGGGTTCGGCATTTTGTATCCTAGCTTGGTTAATGGTACCAATGTCGTTCACTAGTTTTATCACGTGTACCACCTCTCGTGAGAATATCCTTACGAACTATCACGGATCCGGTGTCGAATATGTCCTCACCCAGGCTCTTGCAATGCAATGTCCCTTACTATTTTTATCATGAAAAGAAGAAGGTACTTGGATCTTTATACTGAGTGTGTGTTGTTTTTTCTTTCAGACGTACGGTCACGGCCGCTGCACGAGCGCGCCGCCGAGCGGGGGCCCGGGCGCGCCCCGCACGCCGCGCGCGTCGCCCGGGCCCGCGCTGGCCGGCGGGCGGCGCGCCCCCGTGCCGCGCTTCCACTTCCCGCGGGGCCGCCCGCCCGCGCAGGCCGCCATCGACCAGGCCGTGCAGCGGGTGCAGTCGGCCTTCAACACCTTCCCCAACAGCCAGGTAGGTGTACCAATAGTCGAGTCAATCTGGTGCGAAGCTCTGTGCGGTCGGGGGATAGGATGCTCCGGCCCAAACGAGGCAATTTCTGTGCGTCTGTCTTCCCTACAAGAAGGTGGAATGCCGGTTGCTTCATAACGCATTGAGTTTCATATTTTGTGTCCTTATTCGGTTAGATTCGACTGGTTTCTGAAGCAAATAACTTATTTCTCAAGACTTGCGATTAGGATAGGATGGATAGATGCTGCTGCCTTATCAAGGCAGATGGATGCTGTTTAACAAGGCAGTTTCTGCGCGTCTATCATCCCTAGTGGAATGCCGGTTGCGTCAAAACGCATTCAGTTTAAAGGTGGAGACTGATCGGAGCATTTCGTCGTAACGTACCACGCTACGATGCGAGCATTCAGGCAGTCAGTACAGCGAGCCGAGAGCTCCATCCATAGTTTCGGATGCTCGCTGATGCTCGCCGCGAGCGATGTTACGACGGAACGCTCTGGTCAGTCTCCACCTTAATACATACACAACTTTCAAAATGATCACAGTATGGATTAAATCAATAATGGGCAGATTGGTGAGTGTATACAGTGTATAAAGTGATGACTTAAAGCAGCCAATGACAGGTTATAGGCCCTGTAAATACCCAGACCTTGATATTATTTTTCATCATTGTTTTCGATATCACTAAAAAAATACTTGAAAATCCCTGAATTCTGAGTCTTTTTGTTGTAATAATTCCTTCCTCGACCGAATTGAAAAGAATTTTGCCTCTATTTTCCAAATAAAGTGTATTTTCACCACCCGACCGACTCTCAAGTCCCCGTTGCTAAGCAACCCTAATTGCTGTGATCTCCGAAGGACGTTTTTTCTTTCGAGAATCTTTTAATTGTCGTCGTAATGGACTCAATTTCCCTGTCTGGTGGACGTATTCACAAAACAAGTTGAACCTTTGTCAGTTTTATGAAATGTCCATTAATAAGAGATGCAAACCTTCATACTCGTTTCGCAGGCTCTTATATTTATTTTTATAAAATAACTTACTATCGCGCCACTTCCCCCGCAGGGGTTGGCAGAGAGAAATGAACCCCCACACCAGTCTGTCTTTGCAAAGATTCTTGGCTTCTTCCACATTCACGCATCTCCTCATACACATACCCGCCGATTATTCCGACTCCTGACCCTTTCAAGTATTTGAAACACTTGATCAAGCCGAGTTTTCCCGGATATCTCTGCTTCTATTTCCAACTACATTCGCCTCATTTGTTTTATGGTTCTTTTTCACTCATTCGTCTTGGTGCCCAAACCATCTCAACTCACCTTTCTTAATTGTATCGATAATGCTTATTAATGATATAAGGAAAGAATACAACGCTGAGAGCATCACCATTCGAACATCTATCATACATCATTTTATCATACATTAAACTTCTTGTACAGAATATATGTACCTACTTTTTCGGGCTTATAGGTAGTTACGAAAATATATCTTCCAACCAAACAAAATTTAAAAAATTGTAAAAAAAATAAACAGAAAAAATTCCGCTACTTGTTTCATCATTCCTTCTTTTTCTTTTTCTAACCCTTATCGGCACCCATTGAAGCATAGTGCACTGCATCGTATAGAAGCAGTGTTATCTTGATTGTTGAATACATCATAGACAGGCGATCAGACCTGCGCTTCAGTTACCACTCCAGTTTAATATCAAATGTATTTTAGAATGAAAAATCACAGATGACTTTCAGAATAGTCTACCCCTGTTCCTAGAGTATTATTTGGAAATTTAATTACCTTTCACACTTCAAACCCTTTTTTCTCTACTTTCAAAGATAATTTATGTCAGTAGAGAATTCGAGGAAACAGTCTTTTTTCGACCTTTTTCGATTAAAAATAATTGAAAAATTTCATGCCTTTTAACCTTGAAGTTTTCTTACAAACTCTGAAATTGATCTTATGAAATAGTTCGTGTAACGTTTAACTAAAATTTCGGCACGCGAATTTTATATATTAAGGGGATCGCTAGGTAGTATATTTTTTTTATACTATGAACTCATAACTAAGGTAGGATATTATGTAAAAAAAGTTTTTTTTTAATGAGTAAACAATAAATTTCTGTGAATCAAATTTCATTAACGTTTTAGTATTATTATATTTTTGACATCTCAACACAGATGAAGAAGAATATGGATGTCTGGGTTTTTACAGGGTTTATGACTTGTCATAGGCTAGTTTATCACCTATTTTTTGCTGGTTGGGTTAGGTTAGAATCATATTTCATTAACGTTTTAGTATTATTGCATTTTGGACATCTCAACATAGATGAAGAAGAATATGGATGTCTGGGTTTTTACAGGGTTTATGACTTGTCATAGGCTGATTTATCACCTAATTTTTTGCTGGTTAGGTAAGGTTAGGTTATGTTAGAATCAAATTTCATTAATTTTTTAGTATTTTTACATTTTTGAAATCCCAACATAGATGGAGAAAAATATGGATGTCTGGGTTTTTACAGGGTTTATGACCTGTCATAGGCTAGTTTATCAGCTAATCTTAGGATGGTTAGGCCTGTCAATACTTTTTTGTTAATTATTAATATTTTATGTAAGGTTAACGGTAAAATATATATTTAAATAAACAGTTTTTTATTTATTGTTTCGGCATTTACTTTGTGGTAAGACATGATGAAATTATTAAACAAAACACTTGTTTTTTTTACCTATTGAGTTTATTTTATTACGACTAGTTTCGGAAGCTAAGCTTCCATCTTCAGGTCTAAATGTAAACTGTTTCATTTACAATAGTTAACATTAAGATCCAAGATGGAGGCCTAGCTTCCGAAACTAGTCGTCATGAAATAAACTCAAGATAAAAACCAAGTTTTTTCTTTAATAATTTAAACACTGTGTTGGGATTTCCCTTAACTTTTTTTGTTCTACGATTTTGTTTATATCTCCTCTTTTGTTTGTATTTTATGCGATCTTGATTGTGGAGTTATTGTTTTCAATTTGAAGGAAATTAATGCGACAGGCTATACGATTTATTGAAATGCGCACGCGATACCTCTATCAGCGAACAGACTATAATGCTGTCTATCGTTTTATGCTATATTAAAAGCTTCTACATAATAGTAATAATTGTAATAAAAACAGTGATTCACAACATTTTCAAACGAAAAAATACTAATAGGTAGTATTTCGTATGTTTCGTGTGCCGGGTTGTGGTCCTGTGGTTAGCGTCGCGGACTCTTAAGCCAGAGTTTCTCGGTTCGAACCCACTCTACCACAATTTGATACCTATTTCTAATAATGAGCCGCTTAGGCTCACATAAATAGTATGAAATTGAAAAAACTAACTAACTAACCATCACGCCGCTTCCCCGCAGGGATAGAGGACGACCGAGGAAAACTTGGCACAATCAGGTATGTCAAATACTTGAAGCGGCCGGGTCAGGAGTCGTAATAATCGTCGGGTATGTATGAGGAGATGCATGAATGTAGAAGAGGCAAAGAATGTTTGCAAAGACAGAGTGGTGTGGCGTTCGATTCTCTCTGCCTACTCCTGCGGGGAAGCGGCGTGATGGTTAGTTAGTTAGTTAGACAAGCTTGAGATCTATATATAACTTTAAATAGTTGAAGAATTGCTGTTTTTTTACTACTTTTGGGACTTGGAATGTTGAAAATTTGTTGGACATATTTTTTTTTTTGTCGAGTTTTTCCACGTACCTACCTGCCTGTACTTTTTTAATCGCCCGCCACAGGTTGGGCACCCCTGTAATGTGGGTATCCCGTTACACACGTAGGAACTAATTAATATTCCGAAGAGCCTCTCTGGGATATTGGGATTGACGTTGCCCACGTTATTTTTTTTTCGTGTACATGCCCGCATATGCGTGGGACCTTTTGTAAGTGCTGTGTAACAAAACGAATTGGCGAATAGGAAATTAACGATTCCAGGAAAATCCTAACTACATTATGGAGTTTTTTTTACCTCTCTTCTTCTACGTGTCCCTTGTTAGGCCCCCCCCCTTAACGTTGGCGACCACTATGGCAAAGGCTTCAATTTTTTTTTCTACATGTTTTTATTATTTTACATACATTATGTACAGTAGCGAGCAGTGAAATATTTCCAGACTGAAAATATCAATTTTTAAAAAAAAAAAAAATTTGTATAAAAATAATAATTTAAGGAATAATTGAAAAGATTAGGAAGAGTTCTTTGCGGTGGTATGGACATGTGGAGCGAATGGATGACGAGAGAATGACTAAGAAAATATACATGGCGAATGTGAGAGGGAAAACAGAACGTGGACGACCGAAAAAGACTTGGCACGACCAGATCAATCAGAACCTAAAATCTGGCGGTGTCAAAAGTCTGCGTAATCGGAGGGCATGTATGACTAGATGTATGGATGTGAAGGAGGCGAGGAGTGTATGTCAGGACAGAAGAGTGTGGCGTTCCATCCTCTCTGCCTAGCCCTGCGGGGAAACGGCGTGATGGTAGTAGTAGTAGTAGTATAATAATTTTGTTGTGATTTCTTGATAGCTTTTCGGTCCAAATACCTGAAGCGGAGGGCTGATCACCTTTTCTTCATGTGTTAACGATCAATTTAACACTGCGTTTATATGACGCAGTGCCTTATGCGCCATTGGGGTGCGGATAAGGGTTTGAAGATTGAAGATTGAAGATGATGTACCACAAAAAGTGCCAATTTAGTGACCAAAATTTTTTCTTCAAAATTTTATAGTTAATTTGTAGATTTTTTATTTTTTCGCACAAAAATTAAAAATTCGTCTATAAATTCGAAAAACCACATATCACTCACTCCTTTCAAGAACGTCATTAATCAAAAAACTTGATTTTTCAGGGGAACGTTTTTAAAGTTTATAAATATTATGCAATGTATAAAAAATAAATATCAAGCCACTTCTTGAACTTTTTACTGTACAACAGATCTTTTTAGGTAAAACCTGTAGGTTTTTTCTGCATTTGAAAAATATTCAGAATATTTAAAAAAATAATTAAACAATACTTTTTCTTCAAAATGCAAAAACAACACTTTCTGCCCTGTAGCGGGTAAATATTAAGTTAAAAATATGTCTCTTTTGCTGGGATATAGTACATTTTCTGGGCATTCCGAAAACATGCACAACTGAAAATTGACGATTTTTGATTTATGACGTTCTTGAAAGGAGTGAGCGATATGTATTTATTTAAAATAAAATTACATAGGCACACAATACTAATAATTATCAAAAACTAATATAATCAGTACTTTGTTATTCCTCCTTTTTTTGTTATTACTCTTTTATATATATATATAAATATATACTCATTGTATGTTTGAAGGTCCCTCGGGAGAGCTTCCAGCACATCGTGAAGGCGTGCGAGTGCCCGCTGTACTGGAAGGCGCCCCTGTTCCTGGCCACGCAGCGGAGCCTCCACGCCCCCGTCGACGGACACAAGTTCATCGACTTCTGGAGACAGTAAGCCACATAACAATAGATATTTTTACTATCAACCACCCTACGTTTGAGTTATTATCTAAAAAGTAGGTGAAAAATCATTGGTTGATTACCGGACAATTTTTTAAACAAACTTCATGTACAGAAAATAAATAAGTACATTGGCGGGCTTATTGCTAAAAAGCAATATCTTCTAATCAACCAAAAACAGACTAGTGATATTGATCAAAATGTTTGATACCATAAACAGCTGTTTGCAATCAGAGGGTAGATAGTACTTGAACATTAAAAAAAATACACAGAGTACAAATTAACATATTAAAAAAACAAAAATAACAAAAGATGATACTAAGGAGGGCAAAGGAAAAAGGGAGTTACAGGAAGGAGGTAGAGGGAAAAACTAAGGGAGGAGGTTTGATGGACAGTTAGGATTTTAATGATAAATTGTAATTTCTCAGACTTTTCTTAAAAGTTATTAGAGAAGGTGCATTCTTTACAAGGAGAGGTAATTCAATTCATAGTCTGGCTGCTTGGACAGATAAAGAATTACTGAAGAATGATGTGTTATGGCGAGGAATGGAAAGTGTTCTCTTTTGGGAAGACTTATGACTCTTTGCAAGTCAAAGGTTCTCAGCATAAGATGTCGCCGGAATTAATTTTTTTGTTGTGACATTCTATTGAATATTTTTACAAATATATTTTGTATTGAATATAATATAACAAGCATAATCTCGATGTATTCTGCAAACATTTCAAAAATAGGTGGCCAGTGATATTGACCTCGAAATGCCAAATGTGCCGTATGACGTATGACATATTTTTATGTGTAGGGCGAGTAGGAACAATTTGACATATCACGAAAGTTTCTGTGGTTGCGGGTATACTTTTTTTGTATCTGAAGGTACGCGATACGGCTTATTGCATTTGGGCGATAATATAGTGGATGTATTTCGTACATTCGTATGGGTAGGGCGGTCAATACATTTTTTAGATTTTTTGAGATTTAGTGATCGGTGAATCTGTACCGAAATTCGCATATTATTTTCATGATAAATTTTTTAGCAAAGTAACTATATCATGACATATGGGATCGAAAGCAAAGCGGACACCGTAGTCACAAAAAACGCACTAAGAGTGTCAGAAATGAAGATATGTGACAAGAGTCTACGAGACAGAATAAGGAACACCAGGATAAGGGAAATATACAAGATCGAAGATGTCATTAGGTGGGGAAGGCAACGAAGGAGAGAATGGTAGGAGAATGGAACCATCCAGGCTCCCCCACGTTGCACTGTACGTCCATCCCCAAGATGGCTCGACAGCTAGGAATCGACATCGCAGGAGGCTAATCCCTCTTGAAAACAGGCCACAAGGCCTACACCAAGAAGAAGAAGAACCATATTTAAAAGTGCATCCTGTAATGCATATTTACGGATGTAATATAAGTTTAACTGATTCATGTAGAAGAATAATATTTAAAAACCTTTTGCCCAAGTTTTTTGTTTTTATTCTTCATTGAAGGTGACAGACGCCGTGGCGTAGTTGGGTAGACGCCGTGGGTAGACGCTCGACTGCGAAACTGGCATCGCGGGTTCGATTCCCGACAGTTGCAAAATGAATTCTAGAAAGATTTATTTTCAATTGGTCTGGGTGTTTGTGATGTATTTTTCACATTTACTTTCCCTATCCTTACTATCCTACCTGCAGACAAGCATCTAAAATAGACGCTTTGCAAATTATTCCTTAAAAAATAGTAATAATTATAATTACAAGCTTTTAATTGTTAATATATCAGCATTTAACGAAATATTAGTTCTTTACAAAAACTCAATAGTATATTCATGTTTTAAAATAAACTTTTGTTATCTTATCAATAATAATATTTGCGAGCTGAAATTTTGAATAATTTATACGTCTGTTATTCAAATATTGTTTTAGCTTGGTACTATTTTTCTGTTTGCACAAACTTATGATAATTAATCTGAGGACACATTTACACATGTATGAAGGTATGTTTGCGTTCTCAAATGTGTGCGCATGATTTTAAATTTTAATTAGTTCTACCAACTAATATCAACCGTCATAAGAGACATCAATTAATATTTATGAGAATTCATAAAGTGCAGTTTCGTAAGAACAAATTTCTCCATTTTAATTAAATTATATGTAGAGTCCTGAAAACTTGACACTCTATAACACGGCAGTCCGAATAACTCGGCCATACCAAGTAGATAACTTTTGCAAAGTCAGCCAGTTAGTTTTCATTATAGACTATATCTACATACATTTTTTGAATTTGTCTATTAGGCAAATTGCTGTACCTTAATTACTGTACTGTTTATTAATTTCTATTTTAGTAAAGTCTAATAAGTAAAATGTACTAAATGAAGTACGAGTACATACTTTTCCTTTGTGTAAGGGTATTTGGGCAATTTATTCTTTGTGGAATTCTCAGGCAAACAATACATATGAGTACAGTATTGTATTTTCTGAGGAAACGCTCATTCATACTCATTATTTTTTAACTACTTTCCCGATAACTTGGTATTCTCACGAACTCGGCCACCCGAGGTCCATATTGGGCCGAGTTTTCAGGATTTTACTGTATTTAGAAATGTCACCTTCCTTAAACTGAAAAGCAATGGGGCTTTTAATTAGAATCCTTGCTGGGAATTTCTGAAATAACAAGATGCAGGGTCTACATTGAGGATGATGTGTGTCACTCTGTCGTACACAAGTAGCCAAGTACTACAACCAACAGGTTGTTGCCGAAACTAGTTGCTTTTAATAATAAAAGTGAATGGATCAAAAAACGAAGTTATTTTATTTCTCCAAATAATATAATAGGTGTATCCTCTTTCACGGTGTATTTCTCTTGCAGGCTTATAACCCAATGCCACGATCCGGCGTCCAGGTTCGTGTACGTACTGACGAGGGGCACAGCGGACTGCTTGGGCCCCGAGGAGCTGGCCCCCCTAGTGCAGGACGTGGTGGACACCCACCCCGGCCTGTCCTTCCTCAAGGAAGCCACCGAGTTCCACTCCAGATATGTTCACACGGTAACTTTTGATTCAGTGTAATAAATCATTAAGATCAGCACTATGAACCGATAAGACGCATTCCAAATGTAACTACATTGTAGAATGCTACACATTCCATGGATCGATATGTTCAGGTACTTTATTGTAACTGCAGACAGTTGGTAGAATTCCATTTTAAATTTTTGACTAATATATCCAAAATTAAACAAGGTTATTGGATTGAATTCTACTTTTATTTACATATATATGATAATATGTGACGCCTTTTGTTTTATTAAGACATCAAACACCTATGAGTGTTTGATAATGTTTTGATAAATGAAACGCGTCACATATTACCATATACATATATGCAAATGTGTTCCAAAGAACAACAGCGGGGAGACAGTTGCTGACTGATATCAGCGTAATAAATCATCAAAATCAACACTGTGAACCAATGCAAGCTTTCAAAATGTGACTACATCATAGAATGCTACTCATTCCATGGACCGATATGGTCAGCAACGCAAATGTGCCCCAAAGAGCAAGAGCAGGGAGACAGTTGCTGACTGATATCAAGGTCCGAAAGGTGTCATATCTGGGGCATGTGCTGAGAGGAGACAATTACGAGCTATTGCACCTAATCATGATAAGGTACGGGCGGAAGCCAGATCTCCTGGCTCTGGAATATACGAGATTGGACGGGGATCAGGACTGTAGAGACGCTGTATTGCCCAAGACAAGGATAATTACTCTCAAATGATGGAGATTTGCATACATATTTGACATGTCGCTCACTCCTTTAAAAAAAAACTTGATTTTTCAGGAGATCGTATTTAAAGTTTAAAAATATTATAAAATGTATTAAAAATAAATAAGAAGCCTCTTTTTGAAATTTTTATTGTGCAACAAATCTTTTGAGGTAAAACCTGAATGGTTTTTCTCCATTTGAAAAATATTTAATTTATTTAAAAAAATAATTAAACAACACATTTTCTTCAAAATGCAAAAATAAAACTTGCTGCCCTGTAGCCAGTAAATATTAAGTTAAAAATATGCTGCTTTTGCAGGGATATAGTACATTTTCTGGGCATTCCGAAAAATGCACAACTGAAAATTGACAATTTGTGATATATGAAGTTGTTGAAAGGAGTGAGCGATATATATAATTAATTTATACTAGTGGAAGATAATCTGGAAAACATTGCAAGTTCTTTGACTTTGGTTTATTATAAACACAAGTTACTAGGCACCTCTACTTGAGTGACTGCTTTCTAGTAGAGACAAATCTAGGAAGACGGTCAATGTGGGTATCTCCACGATTGCGGCTATATTGTTGTCAACACTGTGTCACCAACATACCCTCATCCTTACAATTTCTAATATTGATGTATCTATCTATATGCAGGTAATAGCCAGAATATTCTACTGCGTAAACCGCTCCTGGTCAGGAAGGATTACTGTGCAGGAGCTTCGCAGGTCAGACTTACTACAGGTACTCCAACTCCTGGAGGAAGAAGAAGACATCAACCAAGTAACCGCCTATTTCAGGTAACATTTATTTGAAATCTACCAAAATATGAATTCCAATGCTTAAACGGCTGTTTTTTTATATCAATATAGTTCACCTATATTTGGTATATTGTTGAAACAATTACAAGTGTATTTTATCAAATTTTTAACCAGAAAATAGTCATAGTTTTATATTATGAACATCCTTATCATTTAAACAAAATTCGTCCCAAAGCATATTACTGCATTCTTGCGTATAATTAAAAATCTTTTAAATTTATCCAAATAATAGGACTTGTAGTGACATCTGTGGATGTCTTTGCATAGTTTCATGTGTTAAATGATGTTTTTTTATGATTCCCAGCTACGAGCACTTCTATGTGATCTACTGCAAGTTCTGGGAGCTGGATAGGGACCATGATTTGTTCATTGACAAACAAGACCTGGCTCGCCATAATGACCATGGTAATTATTTTTAAAATTTTACTTACATTATTAAATTTTAGTTGGGTTCCAAGTCTGACAACCATCGGTGGATAACAACTTACAATCAAATAAACCAAAAACAATGCTAAGATGCACTACCCTGTCTGGCAGCGAGGGTGATTCTTCTCTCAATGATCCGGAGACTGGCAATGTGTCAGAGCCAGCTTGCGGGATTCCAGGGTTAGCATTGTGAAGCAGAAGAAACAAGTTCTTCCAAGGAAAGGGTCCGAAGTTGGCATGGCCTAGGTGACGTCCATGATAAAAGGACCCGAGGAGGAGAGTTGACTCCAACAGTCTACAGAGACGATAAGTTGGAATGGAGCCAGGAAGAAGAAATACTCTGCATTGTCAAATGGTTACAACACTCTTGAGAGGTGAATAATCATTTAACCAGATGAAGAAAATGGATCATTGGAAAAAAAAACAGATCCATGGTAGATCTATTTTGCCAGCTACCTATCTTCTATTGAAGCCACAATTCTATTTCTTCTATTGGACAATTACAATCCAACCCGGATATATTCTTCTTCTTTTTGTGCAATGTTAGGTCCCCCGACATCGACCATCACTTTAGAGTAATGGTCCTTGTTTTGGACACCTATAATACAACCTGGAAAAGCCTGAATATAAGAGAGCCTAAAGAACCAAGACATTTTTATCTTATAAAGGGGTCTCTCTCTTATATCCATTACGGTAGTGCGACCATACATGGTCATCCAAACAAAACTTTCCTCACAGGAGTATGGGCGTACATGAATATATACCGTGCTTATAACTAAAGCCCGGTGACATTTATTTATAAAATGCCACATTTACTGCCATCTGTGGTTGTATTTCAACACTAAAACTACACAGATATTTTTTTTTCAAGACATTTTACTTAAAATAAAGTTTGTGCGATTTCATCGTAATGAAACTGTCAAAAAAAACGCATGAAATAAAACATGGATAATTTTTATATAAAACATGTTTACTAATGTAAATATATTTTTTTTTATTCAAGAAAATATGTTGCTCATAGCATTGGCTATGAAAAAAAAAAAAAATAATAATAAAATAGCTTGATACAGTTTTGTCCACAGAAACTCACTCTTAGACAGGTGAAACCACGTCTCTTTTAAAGAGGTTTCACTTATATCCAAGTTGGACTGTATTTGATGTATTTTTGGACTCTCAACTTGTGGTTCTATGAACGTTTTCACGTAGTGGGTGATAATCCTTGATTTTGCTTCTAGCCCTGTCCAGCCGCATGATAGAGCGCGTGGTGTCGGGTTGCGTAACTCGGGGCAGTCGCCGGACCAACCAACGGGAAGGGGACGACCCTCGCATGTCCTACACCGAGTTTGTGTGGTTCCTTCTAGCCGAGGAGGATAAACAACATCCCACTGCCATCGAGTACTGGTTTAGGTGAGACAGTTTTACAAAATGCTATGGGTAATGATTCTCCATATCTTCTTATTGAAGCGTTGCTTCAGCCTTCCTGTGCTGTGCTGTGCAGAAAAGCTCGTTGACTCCTCTGATCTATGTGATGTACATTTGCAAGACAAGACTGCTGTCTTCTCCTGATGCCACGACTTCCTTCTACCTTACCCCCTAAGAATCAACCAAAGTACTCTGTACTTAACAAATGGAAACAAAGAGTTTCTTTACCGAACCTGGGAATGTGGCGAACTTTCAGAGTGTACTTGACAAAGATATGCCATCTGGAGGCATTTTACTGCAATCAGTAATACCCTACTGCAGCCATCCTAAGAGAGAACTTAGGATCGGTTATCATTCGAAGCCTCCTTCTCAATATCCATTTTTTTAAACGTTCTGGACAATCTTCTTCTTCTGTGGTCTTGATCCTGTGGATTGGTCTGCAACAACAAACGATACTTCCTTCGCCATTCTGGTCTACTATGCGAAACCCTCTTCATCTCCCCATATCGCTCACTCCTTTCAAGAGCGTCATAAATCAAAATTGTTAATATTCAGTTGTGCATGTTTTCGGAATGCCCAGAAAATGTACTATATCCCAGAAAAAGCTGCATATTTTTAACTTAATATTTACCGGCTTCAGGGCAGAAAGTGTACTATATCCCAGAAAAAGCTGCATATTTTTAACTTAATATTTACCGGCTTCAGGGCAGAAAGTGTACTATATCCCAGAAAAAGCTGCATATTTTTAACTTAATATTTACCGGCTTCAGGGCAGAAAGTGATTTTTAAGAAAAGTTTCTGCATTTTGAAGAAAAGGTATTGTTTAATTATTTTTTTAAGTATACTAAATATTTTTCAAATGGAGAAAAAACCTTCAGGTTTTACCTAAAATGATCTGTTGCACAGTAAAAAGTTATACATTGTATTATATTTTTAAACTTTAAAAACGTTCTCCTGAAAAATCAAGTTTTTTAATTTATGACGTTCTTGAAAGGAGTTAGCGATATGTTGAACAGCCCATATCCTCGTATAAGTCGCGGCGTGGGCGCTCTCTGAACAATATTGTATTAAATAGAAATAATACTGTGTAGAAATCTTAAGGGTTTGACACCATATACATAATTAGACCATGTGTAACATTTACTTGTATACGTTGTTATGTTACATTATTTTGTTCATCCGCCAGATGCATGGACCTTGATGGGGACGGCTACCTGTCCATGTACGAGCTGGAGTACTTCTACGAGGAGCAGATGCACCGCATGGAAGCTATCGGCATAGAGACTCTGCCCTTCCAAGACTGCTTGTGCCAGGTATAGTTATTTTCTTAACTAAGCGTGAACCACCAAAGAACTCGTCACTACAGATGCAAGATGTATCCCCACAGTCTTATGTTGATAAATCAGTTAAATTAAGGCTTGCGTAAACTTTAGTGTGAATGTGTGTGCTCTATGCCAGGCACGTATACTGCCTTATTATCGGCTATGCTCCGTGACATAGGATCGTTAGGCAGTTGAGAAATATGTTAGATTTTATTTTTACGTGTTATGTACCGTAGAACGGGGCTACTTGAACTTTGATGTGTTACTTGAGCCCAGTACAAAAAAAAAATAAAAAATCTGTATTTGATCTACAATAATGAACTTATCGACATGATTCATTGTTTCCCTGACAGGTCACACTTATTGTCACGATACTTCGATCGATACCACGATCTAAATATTTTTTTTTGTACTGGGCTCAAGTAACACATCAAAGTTCAAGTAGCCCCGTTCCTAGGTACCTCACTAGGTAAGAAATGCTAGTGGTACATAACACGATAATCCACAAAAAAACATTTGGATGTTTGAATCAAATAAATTTAAGTTATACACTGACATTTCTTGGGAAATTTCTAGGAAAGGTTTGGCATAGCGGAATTGTGAATTATAGAAACTTTTTTCAGCAAATTTTTATTTTTTTATTTCATTACTTTTAATTGTTATTACCCTTTTTTTACAACCAAATTTCTATTCTTTATATATGTATTTAACTTGCACTTTTATTGTTTCTGTAAGCTTGTTATGTTCTCATCTAATTAATGAAAAACATTCAAACAATTTGTATTGCACTGTATTTCATTTATTGTATAATATTTTTCACTGTTTGTGAACCATAAATAAATAATAAATAAAATTTTAAAAAAGAGTCATATTTATACTAACATGTTATGTTTAAATGGAAAATAGTCAATAATTATATTATAAAACAAGTTGCCTTTGTTTTACCATCACAAGTTTGCAATTTTTTTATCATTATTAAGATTATACTCACTTTATTTTTCGTAAGCTCTTGATTTTTCTTCACCCATGTAGGTTGTGTCTTACAGAATTAAGATTCTCGGCTCAAGTCTCGTCAGCCAATCCATCGCCTCCGGGGTCGCCTCATGGATATTCCGAAGGTCACCACCAAACCTTTTGCGTCTGCAGTCCTACACTATGTGCCTTATGGTCTGCTCAGCTCCACGCTGACAATCAGGGTTATTTTTTTCTTCTGAGATTATCGTCTGCGAATATGCAAGTTAAATAAATTCCCGAATTCTCAGTTGGTGTTTTACATAATCTTTCACCATTTTGTTGTAATGTCCCCAGATGCTGGACATGGTGCAGCCCGCAGAGCGCGACAAGGTGTCCCTGAGTGACTTGAAGCGCTGCAAGATGACTCCCATATTCTTCGACACATTCTTCAACCTAGAGAAGTATCTGGACCATGAACAGAGGGATCCGTTCGCTTCGCAGAGGGACCACGATTCCGAAGGAAGAGAGGTAATGCATTATATTCTGTTGCAAATCTAACTACAAATAACATAAATAAAACATGGCTTATCCCGAAAAAGGTAGATAACCTTTATTTGCAACTAATGAGGAATGAAACATACGTTGTGTGCTTCAGGAACAGTGGCTCATTGATATTTTATTTCATCTACATGATTACATTCATTATTTTATTGTATTGTCGTTAATTAAATGGCAGGAAGAAAATTGAAATTAGATTCCAAATTTTTAATTAGCAAATCAAAAATTCCAAATTTTTTTATATTTTTATATATAAACTGATGGGCGTATGGTTTCTAGTTGAATACCACTTTAATTTATCAGAAGGGAAGCAAGATGAAAGCGGATTACTTTTAACACAAATTTATTTAGTTCTATTAAATTACAATCAAGCAAATACTTAAGGATAATCGCGTGACTCTAATATGAGAACAGTTGAAGTACGTGTCGATCTGTGGACGGGTGGCGACGAAGTGTGGCGAGGTCGCTCGTTTCGTTCTTTTCTGGTCTCGTGAAGGTAGCTCGCTACGTTGAGCTTGAGTTGCCATATTCGATGTACATTATGTGTGAAGGTTGCCACAGGCGCATGGGTGTTTTGAAAAAAAGTTTATTGATAAAAAAAAATGGTGAGTGAAATCTGAATCATGAATCAGCTTAAAAAAATTATCAATAATTTGTATTCTTTTCTTCTCTTATCTCGTAATTTTGTTTTGAAATTTTTGTAAATTAAACCTGTAAAAGAGTTATAATTTCGCGATGTGTTTATAATCATGGTGAAATTCAAATTTAAGTTATTCAAATTAATTCATAATTAACAAATATTCTATTAAATTAAATTCCAGTAGTGATCATGTCTTTAAGAACAGTGTCCGTCGATGGTTGCTTCCCGTTGGAAGGGACAAGGTAGAAAGTGAATTAATTAAAGTCCAGGTGCAATTATTTTATTGTAAAACCTTTATGCTGTAAATTGTTATTGTATCTATTGTATGTAATATATATAATCTAATAATAATTTTTAAAAATGTATTAACACCTGTGTTGAGCCAAAATACTTACATAAGTATTTCGGCTCGACACAGGCCATGCCTAAAGAGCCATAATACATATCGTAAAAAAAAATAAAAATGTATATATCTATGAAATAAATAAATAAAATAAAAAAAAATAAAAATACAAGTGTGTTGAAACTCCTATTTGGCTACGTTTCAGCCATCATCGTCAGAGCGATGTCCTAAAGAATTTTGAGATGTTTTAATTTGTCACATTTGTAAGTCAGTCCTCAATATGTAGTTGTCACTTTTGATAGAAGATATTCCGGGCAGTCAGTGATTGAATATTTACTTACAGTTGTCTGAGTGGGACCGATTCGCTGCTGAAGAATATGAGCTCCTGGTAGCGGAGGAAGGCGGCAGCGATGCTCAGGAACAAGTGTAAGTATACTCCACCAAATCATTCAACCTTCTATATACATACTCATCAACCATACAGGCTGAATTATAGCGATCTATATACATATATGGTCACCTCCATTCAGACAAATATTTCTAACTGACAAAACTGCTACCTGATTCACAGCACAGCTATGGCTTTTTGACTCTAGATACTGAATTTATTATAGGTTTATGTTTTGAATAATATGTACTATGAATAGAAAATCAATAGTCACATGGCAAAAGGTTATACATATTTAATAAAAATGTCATTTTACAGATGAGCAAATAGAACATTTAAAAATTAAATAAGCAGGTTATTTAATTTATTTTTAAATTTTATTTTTTCCAATTAAGCTCTTTTACTTACTCTCATTATCTATGAAATCATTAAATAATGGAATTTTTTTATAATAGAGCTATTAATCATTTCATTAATTGATTCGGCAGTCACTTTGTTTTAATATCTATCCATTTTATTGCACAGTATTTATGTCCGCCTCCGTGGTGTAATGGTCAGCGTGTTTAGCTACCGTGCTGGAGGTCCCAGGTTCGATTCTCAGGGGGGGGTGAAAATAAATATTAGTGATTTTACACTGTAATATTTACTTAATATTACCCTGGACTGGATCCTGAAGCGCAAGAGTGATCATCTTGCCTTCATGTAACTAATGATCAAGATAACACTGCGTCAATTCGATGCAGTGCCCTATGCACCATCGGGTGCGGATAAGGGTTCTAATAATAATAAAAATTTATATACGGTGTTTGAAATTGATGCAGAATGCATCGAAACACGTGTCAGGATAGATTTTGAGAAAGAGTGGTATTTAACAAGTAAAACCAAATCCAAATGATGCCAAATCAATAAATAATGGAAATATCCAGTTACACCTTTTTGACATATCGCTCACTCCTTTCAACAACGTCAAATATCAAAAAACTTGATCATTTTTAAAGTTTTAAAATATAATAAAATGTATTAAAAATAAAATCAAGCCACTTATTAAACTTTTCCTATGCAACAGATCTTTTAAGGTAAAACCTGAAGGTTTTTTCTCCATTTGAAAAATTTTAGTAGATTTAAAAAAATAATTAAACAATACCTTTTCTTCAAAATGCAAAAACAACACTTTCTGCCCTGTAGCGGGTAAATATTAAGTTCAAAATATGCCGCTATTGCTGGGATAAAGTACATTTTCTGGGCATTCCGAAAACATGTTCAACTGAAAATTGTCGATTTTTGACATATCGCTCACTCCTTTCAAGAATAAATAATAATAATAATAAATCGAAAATCATCAATTTTCAGTTGTGCATGTTTTCGGAATGCCCAGAAAATGTACTATATCCCAGCAAAAGAGGCATATTTTTAACTTAATATTTACCCGCTACGGGGAAGAAAGTGTTGTTTTTGCATTTTGAGGAAAATGTATTGTTTAGTTATTTTTTCAAAATATACTAAATATTTTTCAAATGGAGAAAAACCTTCAGGTTTTACTTAAAAAGATCTGTTGCACAGTAAAAAGTTCAATAAGTGGCTTGATATTTATTTTTAATACATTGCATTATATTTTTGAACTTTAAAAACGTTTTCCTGAAAAATCAAGTTTTTTTATTTATGACGTTCTTGAAAGGAGTGGGCGATATGACATTGTTGAAAGGAGTGAGTGACATATGTTTTTTACTACCCAATGGCTCTAGGCCAATTTTTATTTTAGTTTTTTTGCCATATTAGACGAAGTTTCAATAACAGTGCAAAGAAATATATTTTTACAACTCGGTAACTATATTGTAAGTAGCTATAATATGTATGTGTGTATATCTTTCTGCCAGATCTAAACAAATACGTTTTATACAATATGTTTAAATTAGATATAAAGATTAACTAATAAATATTGTCACATTTTGGCATGTGACTATTGAAATATTTCCATAGCATTATTTTTCATTAGTGATATGCCTGAATGGGGGTGATTCGTAAACCGCATTTCAATTTCACCCTCTGATAATTTTCAAGGCGAATTAGTTGCACAAATGCTTTTCAGTCACTTATCGCTTCTTACTGCGGTTTGATCTTCATTCATGAATCAGCCAATTTTTCTTTTAAATTAAATTACAGTTTTCAGTTGCAGTACACTCAGTACATTCAGTTTTTAACCAGGATAAAATAGATAAACTGAATTTATTTAACAAATATGAAGCCATATGATCATACAACTAGTCTGAATACATTTCTATTCAATTGAAATTGATTTAGTTTATTAAAATTTGCAAGTTTTGTATTTTTTAAATTTTGACCGATAAAGTTTTAATGTTTTTTATAATATTCAGTAATGATTTGATTTTTTTCTTTATATGTAATATTTTTTTTTGGCAAGTTCTGTTATTTTTACACTCTATGGGCGTTTGTCCACTACTCGGGATTTCACCGTCCGGCAGTCCGGTTTTGAAAAATGAAACCGACTACGACAGTTAAGCGTGATCGAATTTACTCGCAACATGTTCACGCACCGATCAAGAGCTCCAATCCGAAGAAAGATGGACAAAAGCGCAAGCCAATCCAAGCCAATCGTCGTTTTAAAATGCTAACTGACATGCCGGACGGTAAAATTCTATGTAATTCCGAGTAGTGGACAAGCGCCCTGTGTGATTGTTGTAAAATATTTTTATGGTTTTATTGTTTTTAATTGTTTTTTGAGGGCTTATTTCCACACATTTAAGTACTTAAAACTAAGTAAGTTTACACAAAAATGCTTAGAAATATTGTATTCACCACTGTTTACAAAATGTTTCCAAATTCTGCCATTTTTCATGCAATGGATAAAGAAAATTCCACCATTAATATATTGTATATTACTGAATGAAGTACTCATGTGTGGAAATAACAATTTAAAATAAAACCAGTTGCCATTTTGATTGAATAGGTCATTTCATCATTACTATTTGCTTCTATCAGTTTAGTTTTATTATTTTATTCAATAGTTGCCCTATTACATTCAACATGTTTCTGGTCACACGACTCATAGATTGAGTTTATGATTTTTTTATCAAAAATATGAAAAATTATAAGAATTTTGAATGCATTATCTCTTTTTAAAAATATTTCAGCACTAAAAACAATTAAATTATGGTTTATCTATTTAAGCTGATACTTTTAGTATTTAAAAATGTTCAATAAAAAAATATATAATAGTGATTTTACACTCTAATATTATTTAGTCTTACCCTGCACTGGTCCCTGAAGCGCAGGAGTGATTACCTTGCCTTCATGTAAGTAACGATCAAGATAACACTGCTTTAATACGATGCAGTGCCCTATGCGCAATTGGGTGCGGATAAGGGTTGGAGAGAGGAGAGAGAGAAAGCTATTCAATCATTAAATTGAGAAACAGTTAAATCCATCCTTAGTAGATTTTGAACTTTTTGGATTTTGATTTAGTCATCTGGAGATAGCTTTGATTCTATAAACTAAACCAGTGTTTCGCAAAGTGTGTGCCGCGGCACACTGGTGTACCGTGGTGATTAGTTAGTGTGCCACGGAAAAAAGTCTAGTTTTGTGAAAACAATTACAACGTACAAATTTTGATTGCCTGTGCTCGGTTAAGCAGGCTCACAATTGATTTGAACAGAAAAAGTTTACCGAAAAAGTTTGCGAAACACTGATCTAAGCTATCTGCCTTAAGACTTATCTTAAACTGTTGACCTGAACACGTAATAAAAGTTTATAAAATAAAATAAAACAACTTTATTTTAACCACTTTTTATTGGTACACTTTATCCAACCGGTTTCGACAAGAACCTTGTCAGAAACTTAATAAAAGCACTCTACCTATAAATTAGAGTTGAAAACTTTTTTTCATACAGTACGATGTGTCCACAAACATGTTGAATGCAAACCTTGTTCATGAGTAGTATATTATTTTAAAACCTCATTGGATCCTTTTGAAATTCATCCATCCATTTGATTCATCATTCACGAATTGACCCATGAAATTCTCATTTAAAATTGAGTATTTTTCCACTCCCAGTGAGCGACAGCTGTTTCGTGCCCACGAAACATCGAAGTGCAAATTGAAATTCTTGGATTTATGTCGAAGGAATTCCCTAAACTGATATGTACTATGAACAAGTTATGTTAATGCTAAGTTGAATTATACATTTGATAAATCCATGTGCTATATCCGAGTGTTTGTGTTGTGCTATCAGGGACTATGGATGTTTTTAAGAGAGTTTAAAGTAAGTGAGAGTTTTCTGTGATTGTTTTGCATCGTTTTGACGGTTTTCTGACTTGCAGTACCCAAATAGTTGGATGTTTGTTACGGCAATGATATAGTTTCACGTATTCATAGAGGACTGATTAGAGTAGTGCCCCATGCGAGCGTCTTGTGTGTTGTTCGATACCAAATGTCGTGAAAAATCATACTTTTCTCATTCATTTCTTTTAATTTTCCGATTTGAGTTCGCGTTTTGATAAACTAAGATTGTCTACTATCATTTCTTGGTGGATCTCCATTTTACTATAAATAAAAATACCAGGTATTAAGCTTGAACCATTTATTTCACACAACAGTAGTATGCCCGCTTCCGTGGTGTAATAGTCATTACCCTCGGCTGCCGTACTGGAGGTCTCGGGTTCAATTCCCAGGGGGGGGGGGGTGAAAATTAATATTAGTGATTTTACATTCTAATATTTATTTAATATTACCCTGGACTCATACCTGAAGTGGAAGGCTGATCACCTTTAATTCATGTTTTAACGATCAAGATATCACTGCATTTAAATGATGCAGTGCCCTATGCACCATTGGTTGCAGATAAGGATAGAAGTATACCCAATCCCATGTTAACTAGCCATTCTCTTGTTTCTCCTCCATTTTCTTTTTGACATAGCGGTAATGCCTTTCATCTTGGCTGCCTTCACTTACATCATCTATGTCTTATCAAAAATATTCCATTTGTGTATCCACGAACCTGGAATGCAGGATTAAATGTCTTTTCTACAAATAATAATCAGGCTGACACCGTGTTGATCCAATGCGATGCCCTATGCATCATTGGATATAGACAAGGGTTGGAATAACTTATTTTGCCAGTAACCGGGTTTCGTCATAAAATTGGTGACCAAACAGACCAGTTTTATGATGTCAATTACGATCAAATCAAATCTCTAATTTGTCCAAGCTAAATACCTGGTATTTTTTTATTTGTAATTCAAATTTTAATATAAAATTTCTCAATATAATACTATAAAATTTGCGATGCTCTTCCTTATATTTAATTTTCATTTAATAGTGCATGGTTAAAAATTTCTTCTTTTATGTTTTCTTAAGCCAGTAAAGATGATCCAACACGAGAATGTAATTAAAAGTCCAACATATCGGTTATAACTCCAGTCAATATTGATTAAAATAAATAAAGGATATAGTTTTTTCTTCGCCATTTTATGTTGAGTTTAAAACTATTTGCTGTAATTCCTTCTTATCCGCAAATTCGATTCATAAAACTACATTCAAGAAATTAAACAAAGCAAAACTACAAATTATGAAATTGTATGCATACAACTTCTACTGATACTATTTGATGTGTTTTGAAACCATGAGAAAAAATCTTTATAAACTTTGAAAGAAAAAGAAAACAAAGCTCAATAACTTGTAAGTTATACCGTGTTTAAACATAGCATAATTCGCTCACTCCTTTCAACAACGTCATATATAAAAAATTGTCAATTTTCAGTTGTGTATATTTTCGGAATGCCCAGAAAATGTACTTTATCCCAGCAAAAGCGGCATATTTTTAACTTAATATTTACCCGCTACAGGGCAGAAAGTGTTATATTTGCATTTTGAAGAAAAGGTATTGTTTAATAATTTTTTAAATATATTAAATATTTTTCAAATGGAAAAAAACCATTCAGGTTTTACCCGAAAAGATCTGTTGCACAGTAAAAAGTTCAATAAGTGGCTTGATATTTATTTTTAATAATTTTTATAATATTTTTAATTTTTAAAAACAACCTACTGAGTTTTTTGATGTATGACGCCGTTGAAAGGAGTGAGCAAATTATTCTTTAAATTATTTGGAACTATAATGAAATTTACTAAAACTTTAAACTTTTAACGTATGTTCTTATACCGTTTTAACAGAAAATTTCAATGCCATATATAGTTTTCCTGGATATAAGGGAACGCATGGAACGACATTTTCCTCTTATAAGTAAGTCTTTCCATTGTTTCTTGCACAAAGAGGTAAAATGACGGGACTTTACTTTATTTTAAAGAGGTTTCTCTTATGTCCGGATCTCTTATTCCAGGTTTGATTAACTATAGTCTATCACTTGGAAATTTGTTTGAGATAGTGAGTGATATGATATTATGCACGTGTTACACACATTCTATAAGTATATTTATACATTCATGCTGCAATCTAATAAGGATATTATCAAATTTTTAATATAATACATGGTATCACTCATATTTGAGCAAATGTGTTGCTTATTTAAAGTCTACTTCAACTAATATTATACTATAATAATTTTTAATATAATACATGGTATCACTCATATTTGAGCAAATGTGTTGCTTATTTAAAGTCTACTTCAACTAATATTATACTATAATAATTTTTAATATAATACATGGTATCACTCATATTTGAGCAAATGTGTTGCTTATTTAAAGTCTACTTCAACTAATATTATACTATAATAATTTTTAATATAATACATGGTATCACTCATATTTGAGCAAATGTGTTGCTTATTTAAAGTCTACTTCAACTAATATTATACTATAATAATTTTTAATATAATACATGGTATCACTCATATTTGAGCAAATGTGTTGCTTATTTAAAGTCTACTTCAACTAATATTATACTATAATAATTTTTTTTCCCTAATAAAACCACAGTAAAGCGCCCTTAAGGCGGTATTTTACAAAAATGGCATTATGTTAATTACTCAACATTATTTTTATTATACCGGACCTACGATTTTACATTGGTTTGAAGTCTAACCTTTGTTTTTTTTTCCATAGCATGTTGTGGGATGGAATCCCTGTGGATAATAAGGAATTACTGTTTGTTATTTATTTGATTATTTTATTTTATTTTCTTTACCCTGTCCATTGCACTTCAGTCCCTGATTGAATAGGCAGTAATTTATTTTTATTTTATTTTATCTCATTAGGAAGGAGGAGTCTACAGGCTTTGCCCGGGTAAGATTGTGACAAAGAGATCGCCTGCTAACATTCATACATATTCCATATCATTGTTAAAGTGAAACCCGTTCATCATGTTTTATATCATTGAAGTGAAACCCACTCATCATGTTTCAAAACGTTGTTGAAGTGAGACCCGCTCATCATATCTCATATCATTGAAGTAAAACCCACTCATAATGTTTCAAAACGTTGTTGAAGTGAGATCCGCTCATCACATTCCATATCATTGTTGAAGTGAAACCCACTTATCCTTTTTTGTCGCATTGTTGAAATCAAACCGGCTCAAACCCATTTCATTGTTAAAGTAAAACCAGCTAAAAACAACCCAACATAGATGAATACGAATATGGAAGTCTTGGCATTTACAAGGCTTACGACCGTCATAGGCTTGATTAAGTTATGCCTATGATAAGTTATTGGTTAAGGCCAAGCCTAAGACGGTTGTAGGACCTGTAAATGCCCAGACTTTCGCATTCTTCTTCATTTATGTTGAGATGTCAAAAATGTTTCAAATAATATATTTAAAAAATGTTCAAATAGTATTTGGACACTTTCAACATATTTTTTTTTTTAAAACGACCATTTTATTATTGAAAAAAATCAAACAAATAAAATGTAATAATTGATATTTTTTGCTTCATTTTTAGAAAAACAGTTGTGTCCAAATTGAATGGATAAAGACAGTTTTTTAAAAACTTTAATTCATAGATCTACATGATGCCCGGCAAAGAATTATAAATCTATATTTTACTATATTAAGTGGGTTTCACTCACATTGTCAAAAATCATGTCTATTATATCAACAACAACAAAAAACGCTTGTGTTAAAACGCCTTTATAAAATTAGTAAGGATCTGTGCAACTTTATAAATTCAGATAAAGGAATGAAAATATGGCATGACTGTATGTGCATGTCGATTTTAATTTAATATATGTATACTCGCAGCCAAAGTATTCTGCGGGCTTTTGTAGTATTTTTAAATATTTTAATTTTTATGAATGTTAATTATAGGATAATGAAAATACAATTTTATCAATTGTGTAATTAATTTGCGGAATATTAAATTTTTATATCAAGTCTAAAAATATTTCTGGCTTATAAGGTAATATATATATATATTTGTCCGCCTCCGTAGTGTAATGGTCAGCACGCTCGGCTACCGTTCTGGAGGTCCCGGGTTCGATCCCCAAGGAGGGTAAAATAAATAGCAGTGATTTTTTCACTGTCATATTTATTCAATATTATCCTGGACTGGTACCTGAAGCGGAGGGCTGATCACCTTTCCTTCATGTGTAAACGATCAAGATAACACTGCGTTTATATGACGCAGTGCCCTATGCACCATTGGGGTGCGGATAAGGGTTTTATTATTATTATAAGGTAATATTTCTAGCTTATGAAAAAAGGGTTAAATGATAATTTGCAATATTATTGATATTAAATTCCCGCCAATTGCAAAATAAATTCAAGTAAGATTTATTTTTAATTGGTCTTGGTGTTTGTGATGTGTTTTTCACATTTACATTCCCTGTACTTACTATCCTACCTGCAGACAAGCCTCTAACAGTAGAGGCGTTCCGGGTTATTCCTTAAAAAAAATCTTAAATTGCTAAAAAAAATATATAAACAGATTAAACACTTTGAATTTATAATAAATCATTAAGGATACCTTAACAAAATGAGGTGATATTATTTACAATGAAATTATTGAATAAACCCGTTAAATAATAATATCGTAAATAACTTGATATATTTATTTTATACCTGTTATTTTTACGACAGCTATTTATATTATGTATATTATTAGAGGAAGAGGTTCTGGAGGTCCCGGGTTCGATTCCCAGGGGGGTCAAATAAATATAAGTGATTTTTTCACTGTAATATTTATTCAATATTACCCTGGACTGGTACCTGAAGCGGAGGGCTGATCACCTTTCCTTCGTGTGTAAACGATCAAGATAACACTGTGTTCATATGAAGCAGTGCCCTATGCACCATTGGGGTGCGGATAAGGGTTTTATTATCATTATATTATTAGATTAAAACCAATATTTTTAGCTTTTCCACTTTATTTTTATTTGACCAGCGACCGGGTTTCGTCGTTACCGACATCATCAGACTGGTCCAGTCTGATGATGTCGGTAACGATGAAACCCGGTCGCTGGTCAAATAAAAATAAAGTGGAAAAGCTAAAAATATTGGTTTTAATCTAATAACATATTAAAATGCAATTCCATTAGGAAGTGTCAGTGGATAATATAAATCTATTTATATTATGAGCAGAACTATTTGAGGCAAGGAAAAATTCATTTTTAAATGTGATTATGATAAATTAGAGTTAAAACAATTTAATTGAAAAATTTCCATCACCTTTTCATTCATAAAAATTAAGATATTTACGACAAAAAAATCCCGGCAAATGGCTGCAAGTGTACCCATCAAATCTCTTCTTTAATGATGTTGTTGGGTAAAATATGTTAATAACCCAACATTTTAATTATTTGTAGATAATCCATACAAATTTACATACATATGCAACTGTCATGTTTCAACAATATTTTGAATGTTGCTTTAATGTGGAAATTTTATAAACGTTATTTTAATTGAATTAACTGGGATTTCAATCAGTGATGAAACGATTATTACTTTTATAATTATGATAAATATGCAATTCATTTTTACTGTTTTAATTGCTCTCATTGCATCATTTCAAACTACCGACCCCAAAAAACATTGGACAGATCAGAAAAGGGTTTGCGATTAGTATATGTCCCTAATTAATATACTAATTAGGGTCAGGGTTTATTGAAATAACCGCCCGATAACAATGTGCTATCATAAGACAAAAAATGCAATTGTGAAATGCAAATGCAAATTTAGTCATAGTACTATACTCCGCCTCCATAGTGTAGTGGTTAGCGCACTGGGCTACCATGCTGGTGGTCCCGGGTTCGACCCCCAAGAGGGTCAAAATAAATATTAGTGATTTTTCAGACTAATATTTATTTAATATTACCCTGGACTGGTGCCTGAAGCGGAAGGCTGATCACCTTTCCTTTGTGTATTTAACAATCAAGATAACACTGCTTCTATACGATGCAGTGCCCTATGCACCATTGAGGTACGGATAAGGGTTAGAAGAAGAAGGCTAGACTAAGTATCAAAACAAAAACAAAAAATAGTTGTTACAGGTTTTGAATTATGTGTCAGATTATACTGGCTACTGTATTGTCGTTTCATCACTATATTTTTGCTATAATTTTATCAAATTTCATTCATCTGGATTTAAAAAAAAGGGATCTTTACTAAACTACAACAGCTGTTATTCATTTTCATTTTTCTCTCATTACCTTTATATGTTTTCATCTCGGAAGGTAGATCTCACCTTCATACACGCAGAGTGCTTCTATGAATGATGTCTTAACTTTGTGATACATCTGTCCGTGTTTGCTCGAGTACTGTACTAAGCCTTGAGAAAGTTTGCATTTTGGAGCTTCCGTTTATAAACCTGCAGCTTGTGTTTGAATGAAACTTATTCGTAACCAATGGATCTATGTCAATTTTCACATGTCCCAATTTTCCATCCGTCAAAATATATTTGTAAAATTTGTCACTTACATATTTATTTGATCTTTTAAAACCTAATCCCACCAGTAAAAATTCTATATTATTAATTTCAATCAAGTAAATTTAGATTTTGTTAAATTGAATAATTGTTAATTTGGTATTTTAATCTCATTTTTGTTGGGCAATAACCGGTATTGTCACTCTCCCAACATTATCAGACTTGTAGAATTTATGAGATTGCTATGCCAAATAAAGTATCTTGTAAATCGTACCAGTTTGTTGATGTTACGAGAGAAATGCAATATGGTAATTGGCCACCAAAAGGTAAGCGAATGAATTTACCAATTTGTGAGTAGTTAAATATAATTAACAATGGAATTAATTCCCTTAAGTACTATAGCAAAATTGTGTTTGTTTTGGGCCATGTTCATCTGCTTTTTTTCTCTCGAGTTAACGATGAATGTTGAATTTTCGCAGCTCGTACGATGAGACAGACGATGACTGCCTGTCCCCGAATCTGGATGAAATCCTCTCTACGGAGGTAATCGAAGAGGCCAGCATCATGTGCGTCGGCTCCCCGCTGCGGAGAGGCGAGAAGGCCCTTCTATCTCCCAAGCAACTGGACTCCCATCAAGATGCGCCCGGCGGCTACGTCAACCTAACCTCACTCTACAAATCGTCTCCGCTGGAAAAAGCCATCCTGTCGAAGCCCGGCGATCCGTACTATAAGAACGGCTTCTTGGACCGACAACCGCAATCACCTCTGAGCCCCTCCAAATCCCTCAGCTTAAATTCCATGTCCAAAATGACAAACGACGGCAACAACAGCTTTTTATACAGCCATCTTCTTTCACCGCAGAAGAAACAGTCTCCGGAAACGGAAAACGGACGCAGCGACGCTCTGTACGCTAATCTATCGCGCGAACCGACTCCCGGGTCGAAGAGTCCGGTAGATTTTGGGAAAAAATACAACAGTCTCGGTGACAGCGCTCACAACCGCCTCGCCTTCACTAGCGGCATCAACAAGATATCCGACAATTACGAAAAGGCCGCCAGCGGCCACATACCTCAGAAGGAAATCTCCGCCATGAATCGTGTCGGAATTTTCAGCAAGGAATCTCTAAAATCACCAAAGAAACCGAAAGCTTCGAGTTACAAAGATGAGGATGACGAAGACTACGCGAGGGATAGCGACGAATGTTCTATATAAATTAAACGCAGCCATTTTTGGGTAAAACTTCCCGGCTTTCAAAACTTTGGACAAAGAAACAAAAATTGATTTGACACAATACAAAAATTTGGACAGTTAAAAATTGTATTTGACACGTAAAACTATTTTCGGCCTATAATTTTTAGACCTAAATTGTGAATCAACATTTGGAATGATAAATCAAGGCTTATGAGAGAACACCAGAAACTGATTAACTTTACTTGAAGAAGAGTGTTAATAAAACGTAGGCTTAGTGTATTTATAAAACTTTTCGAATTAACTAATAGTGATAGACCTCAGATCTTCTCATGCCATAGTAAAATGTTTAATAAAGTCTTTTGTAATCGCTTTTTGTAGGTAAGATTAAGATTAAAGTAAGAAGTTAGCGGGAGAGTGATATGTTACAAGCCATTTGTACAATGTCTTATCGGTTAGGTCTACATAGTGCCTAGTGTTTAGGAAAATCCCATTGGAACGATATTAGTAATGTGTTAAATAGTGAAGATGTGTTTCTATGCACTTAAATTACAGAAAACAAATGCTACATTTTGTTTTGTGAATCGTATTACCTCCTTGTTTCAAGTAGTATGAATTATAAACTTATTATCGGAGACTTTTTTAACCTTGAATCACTAAACTCTCATAAAAAATACAATCCACCTATTTTCGCCCATAAATGAAGTGCATTAAATACTTTTTAAACTAGCTATACTCTTCTGACTTATTTGATATGCCAACACACTACATTATGCGGATTGGTTTGTATGAAATCTTATTACTGAGATTTCCCGCTACTGTCGCCATACTTTATGTAAATACAAGTTTAGTGATCTTGGGTAAAGAGGTGTTGCACAATACGCCCAATGTGTAATCGATTTGTCTTATATTATGAAAAGTGCATAAATTAATATGAAGTTCTATAAAATAAACACCATCTCATCAGTATATGTGTTGTGAAGGACGTATTAAAAGATATGAAAACATTAAAAATAAAGTATTCCAGATTAGGTAAATCATTCAACAGGGTTGTACTTTTGCTTCAAGCGTTTTATATTCCTAATTTTACATAGCAAAAATAACATCAAATTGAATTAGTATCAAAAGCATCACTTTTACTTCAAACATAGTATTTCTTTTCAGTTTTTGCACAATTCTGCAAAAGAAAGAATTACTTTATCATTGCATATTACAATTACTACATGTAACATATTTTTATAGCCATTTTTCTCATAAAACAAGAATATTTGTGCGCATTTTAAAGAAAGTAAAATAGCTTAAAACAAGTGATAAATGTCTACTTTTGAAAATACAAAAAATGTCACACTTACAAAAGAATTAGCTTTAAATTAATGCAGCCTTAAGCGTTATTATTTCAAAGTCAGTTGAATTTCGTTCTTATTATACGTAAACAATAAGTAATTAAATAATGTCTAAGCAACTTTCTTCCCTTAATTAGATTTGACTTGAGTGTATACTTCACTTACACATACTAAAATAATAGGTGTCACTAAAACTAGCCGACTAATCACTAATTATGAATGTGGTGTTAGTATATTTTGAAACTGTCATCAGTTTAAATGAAGATGTTGAAATAAGTATATTTGTTTACTTAGCTTATGCTAAGTATACAAATATACTTATCATAATTAATTTGTTATCAAAATTCTGTAATTAACAAAGAAAAATTACTCAACGTTAATCTAATAGATAGATCACAATATTAACTTTGTAAAATATCAGAAGTCACAATTATTTGAAGACGTGTTTTGATTCCATCTTTGGAAATAATTTCTAGAAATATTTTCTCTGCGATTGCAGTTGAGAGTTTGAAACTTGCACATATAATAATGAGTTTTATTAACCTTTCCGGGAGTATGGATGTAAATGAACGTCGGTGCAAATTTTCCTCAAAGGAGTATCGACGTTAATGAACGTCGAAGTCTATCTGTCAGTTGGTATGATGTAATTTGTATAGTAATGACATCTGTGGATATTCGTATTTAACTTAATTATTCTTATTAGAATAATTGTTCTTCGTCTTTGATGAGATGAAATGTCATAAAATAAAACCAAGAGATGGTGAGCTTTATTTTTTATTTAAATAATTTTTACATAATTTCTATCTTCATAATACAAAGATTTTATTTAAAGAAATACATATTTAATGTAAAAAAACCTGCTCCCCAGAGAAAGTCAGACATCAATTATTGTACTCCTGGAAAGGTTAATATTTTAATGGAGCTAAAGAAGTTATTGAAGCGGGATTATGGTAGTTAGGGCATTTACAAGACTTTCAATCTAATTGTGCACTGTCCGATATTCAAATTGAATAACCATGAAAAAAAATATTGTCAGTTGAATGGCGAATATTGCAGTGTAAAAAGTAAACTAACTAATTTTTAACTAATGTTGCCATTGCAAAAATTTATTATAGCTCCGATTAATATCTTTTTAAAAACAAATTCTACATTTTTTTACATATATTCCTAACATATCATCTAGAATCTTCATTAAAAGTGTTTCTGGATGATCCCAGCTCAGATATCGAGACACGGATGAAAAAAATTGTGATTTGTCTTATTTTACAAATTTGATGTGATTATATGATTTAAAGTATAATCCGCTTTCCTCTATTGAATTAAGAATGAGAAAAGAAACATAATCCTAATGTAATGTACAATAATATAGCCATTACATTTCCTAACACTTATTGCCTAAATTGTAACAACAATTTTAATCGGTAATTATTAATGTTACTATTTAGCAGATGTCGGAGCGACAAACAAATATTTTTGTTAACAGAAGAAACATATATTTTTGGCAGTACATATTCACCAAATAAATGTAGAATTAGATATCGATAGCTTTCGTAAATAAACCTTTCATACATAATACTAGTCGCTGTAGATTTTGCAACAAACATAATGTCAATTCTAACAATTAATTCAACTAGGTATGGACATTTTGGTGGAGTTATTTTTTAGCCAGCTTCTTGAAGTCGGGTTAAGTTATAAGTTTGTCATTGTCGGGATTCTGGTGGCGTTCCTTTATGTAGCTTTGTAGAAGTTCACCGGAGCTTTACCAATTATGCCTAAATGAATCACCTTTGCCAATATTCACTGCCTTATGAGATATTTAAGAGAATATCGACCTATATATCTCTCAAACGCTTGTCATTGTTTAAGAGCAAGAGTGTTTTTGCTATTGTCGGGTAATAGAGAATTGTTTGTATGCGTACTCAATCGGATTTGATTCTAATTGTTTAGGATATAACTCGCAAATCAATTATGTATTTTTTTTTCATTGTATATTTTCTGGTTTAAATTACGTATTCAATAGTTCAAAGTGTATAATATCAATGTATTACATATTTGGATTATACATATGTTTGATATTTTATAAAAATTTTACCTTCCGGGATTTACAATATATGCAGCAAGTCTTCTACATATAAACCTTCGACTTTTTAAACATCTGATTGTCCCATTCAAATCATTTAAAGAACATGATATTCGAGAATTTAAAATTTGTTTCCTGTGTGTGTGTATAAGATTAATAAGTCTTTCCGCGTAAATAAGAAAAAAAAATACCTTTTTTCTAAATGGACAAATGAGCATTTAGGCGACAAAATTTAGCTACAGTTTGTGTACTCTGATACTAATTTTAATGCTGCATTTAAATTATATAGTGAATACTATATTTTACAGATTATAAGAGACACTTTTTTCTTCAAAAAAATTGCCTCCGATATTCAGGTGTGACTTATACTCGAAATTAATATAAAAATATCCACTGTGCGATTTTAAATTTCCACCAGTCTTAAAATGGCCATATATTCAATGGCGGGAAACCTATCCCTATCTGGCAACATTGTAGCGATGGAAATCATTTTTTTTAATCTGCCTTGCAATCTAATAATAAAAATGTTTTTAATTTTATTTTGAATGAGTAAAAAATTATGGTGCGTCTTATAGTCCGTACAATACAGAAATATCCAATTTACAAGAACAGCGTGATGGAGCTTACCGTATTAAGAAATGCTAAACTCGTGAAAAAAATAATCTCTCTAACTAGGTGGTTATCTGAATAGAACTAGTTCTTGTAGAGGATGTGTACTCGTACTTATATTTTTTCAGTGACACACTATCATTTCATAAGATATTAATAATCATTACAATATTGTATGTGTATGACACAATTTCAAATCACTTTTAATATCTTACATCTAGATGTTTTCATAATTTTCAAATTTAAAATTGTTTTGTACTATAGAGGTTAAGCTGACCTAACCTTAACATGCCTAACCTATGATAATGTTACTTTAAGTAACTCGAGTTGTGTTTTAGTGGAATGAAAGATCAATATTGAGCGTTCTATTGGTCTGTTTGTAGTGAAATAATATTAACCAAATGTTGAAATGTAAATACCGATTACGTTGGTCGATAAGGGTTACTGATTTAATGTTACGCAGTGAACTGTTGCCTACTGTTCACTTTATTAATGGTGCATTCCACCAATATTAACGATATTATAAATAACTTTTTGTGTTTTGTATTAATAAAAATGTAAAGCTAGAAGAAAAATATAGCTCCATGCATTTGTTTTGTGTGATCATTTAGATAGATTTTTATTCTGTCATGTCTTTAACCCTAGGTAACTAAACATTCATCCTCGCGACGACGCCCTTCTCCGAAAAAGTCAAGTGTACTTACTTCCCTGCACCCCGCTCCCGCCAGGCTTTGTTTACGGAATAGGGATTTATTATTGAATCTCTCTTACATTCATTCCCAATAAACCGAACTTATGTGTCATGTAACCAGTACTACATTTTGAGTGTGTCCAAATACTTGTTCACAAAATCTGGATTATCTCCAATTACAGGAGTTATTTTCATATTATTTTTGACATCTCATCAAAGATGAAGAAGAAAAAAATAAATTATCTGGTCAAATTATAAGCTTAATAATAAAAATGAAAATGGTATTTTCTGGCGTTTCTCATGTGTGTGATTTTATAATCCAGGGTTTGGACCTCACATACTAATATAAGAGTTTCTGCTTAATAAAAAGCTTCTTTGCATCTCACCAATAGATGTCTCTAGTGAAGTTCTAGT
Organism: Brachycentrus maculatus; assembly: GCF_059751285.1. Lineage (NCBI taxonomy): Eukaryota > Metazoa > Arthropoda > Insecta > Trichoptera > Brachycentridae > Brachycentrus > Brachycentrus maculatus. The sequence continues at coordinate 519,807 of NW_028281053.1, read as the reverse complement.
GTTTCAAGAACAAGGTTTCTAAATTGGTTCATGTACATATATATAGAACTTCCAAGAATTTGAGTGATGTGGTTGTCAATAATGGGTAGAATTGGTGAATGTTACACGTGTGTAAAGTGATCACTTAAACCAGCCTATGACGGTCGTCAGCCCCGTAAATGCCCAGACTTCCATATTCTTCTTCATCTTTGATGAGATGTCAAAAATAATAACCAGTACTATTTTTAATAAATACTTTTGATAATTTTCACGTGTTCAATTGCGTAGTCTGCCCGACAAATGTTTAGTTACTATGTATCTACAAATACAGTTAGTTACAGTAGTTATCGAGGGTTAATGCAATATTTTTGACTGGTCAGATTTCATATACCCACCCTCTTCAAATGGTATAATTTATTCTCAAATTTGTAATTCAACTTCTCTGAATTCTCTGACATTTATTAAAGTATATTTGGATTTAGATTGTAGAGAGATTTTGCAAGATCAGTTAAGAAATTACAGCTTATCAGATTTATTCACGGAAAAAAGTAAGTTTTATTATGGACTGTTATTACACAACATCCAAAAAAAATCCCAAAATGATAAGTAATGTGACTTTAGTGGCGGGTTATTGTTTATTGTGAAATATTAAAATAATAATCATAATTTACGATTCAAAATTTTTAAGAAAAAATGATCAGCTCCGCTAAGGAGTTGACAAATATGATTTAACCACATTGTAACAAATACGATTCCAGTGCTTGAATTCGTAATCTTGATTATATACACCATTATTTATATTACATGATGTACTACGTTATTATAAAATCAAATACATATTATAGTATAGTTTCTTTGTGAAGAAAATGTATTGTGTGGTTAGATTAGGTTAGTCTATGGCTGATATACAAATAGACTTGTTAGTCTATGGCAGTGTACAGATTAACCTAACTGGCTACCTGCGACTTGAGTAACTCCATCGATGGAGTGTTCGAACGTGATGTGCCCTTATAATATATGCCGTGTCTGTATACCATGTGAATGTAGCTATCGGTGTGTCAGTGTGTGTGTCTTTTATACAAGTAGTGTTTAGCTATCAATTAGTGTAATTAATCATTATGATAAAGGGTAAATGAGTTGATAACATTAAATCTACATTCAATTATTTGCACAAGATTGTAAAAATGCTTGAACACCTTAACATTAAAACAAAATTATTCTCAACTTAAGCATTTCAAAATGATGATATTAAATATGTTTTCTGATAAATTGTTCCGTTACTGGCAAAAATATTCACAAATTTATTATATAGAGCAAAAAAATTGTTTTCTGTGCTGTACCATTTGGAAATTTCTTATTTTACAGCACTTAGCTGGGATCTTTCAGAATATGTATAACAATATGTAAGAAACTTTTGGCAATAACCATAGGAATCGTTATAATATGGTGAAATATTTACAATTTCACTGTCCTTTAAGCAAAAAGCAACTAACATATTAGGTGGAAATTGATCAATTGTTTTAAGTCAAAAATGCCCAAGTCAAAAAATATAAAGTGACAATTTAAAAATTTTGGTAAGCCCATTTTACAGTTTTTAATAAGTGCTCAAGTAAGATTAATTAAAATTTCAAATGAAATTATGAAAAAATAAAATTAAGTTCATTTGTCACTTTACGCTCTCAGATTTGATTTTCATGTAGCTATATGCTATAAAATTGGAAAATCTTTTAATTTCGTTTTCAATATAACTTTAAAAGAACGGAATCTAAAAACAAATGTGTCTTACTTATTTTGCCAGTAGCGGGACTAAATAATTTTCACTTCATACATAAAATCCTTTGTGTATAGAGTATTGATTCTACACATTGGTGCATAAATTGAAAAGTAGCTGGTTCTATGTATCTTTTTCTCTGATTTCTTATATGTTATAATGCTAGGAAATTTTATAGTTTTAAACTAAGAAAATAACATAAGAAACATTGGCAACTTTTTTTGTTAAATAAAAGTTTCACATTATTTGTGACAATCTTTACCGATAGTTAAAAATTAAAATATTTACAAGTATTTTAAATATCACTCTATTAAAAAATGTAATCTTCGCAAATCTTATTACGTACTATAACTTCATTAGCTTTAAAATTACAGTTTTATCGTGAAAACTTACCGAACCTTAAATTGAAGTGATGTAGCTCAATTTATAAAAAATGTATGAAATTCTAATAAATTCATCATCGTTATTTGATAGCGTTATTTAAATGTAATATTTGAATGCAGTTATTAATTAGCATTTCTTAATATTTAAAAGTCATATAAAACATCATTTTTCCACAAATGTCACCAACCAAGTGATGCAATAGTGATCTTTCTCTATTAATAGCACAAAGCATTAAAATTTACAGCTCAAAAATATGAGCTTAATTGAAAAAAATGTAGCAGTATGGATATGAAAAAAAGAGAATAATAATGTCATTCGTATTGGTGTTTTACTATTTATGTCTTAGAAAATAGGTCACTGCAGCATTTTGGGATTTGGGACTTTTCTCTGATCAGACAAAATATGGTGGAAATTATGATGGAAGTGTATTATAATATTACTTATATACATTTAAATAAGGCTTCTTAAAAATATTTAAATTCAATTTAAAACTGTGGCAGCTCTTTAATTACCACGCGATATCTAAATAGGGTTTTTAAATAGCTATTAAGCTGTCCATTCAAGTTGTTGAGTATTTTAGATTAATTTTTAAATTGTCAAATCATACATTAGATGGATTTTTAATGTGAAGAATCTGTTTTTTTCTTCCAAACAGCATCTCTTTTATTTAAACATTTTAATTAAATCTCCGGAACTCTCAAAATGTAATTAAATTTTTATTTAATGATTTTAACATCTTGTTGAACATTATTCAATTGTATAATCAAAATGTAACTTTGTTTTAAAATAACTATAAATATTTTATTATAACTTAATTATAAGGTCTACCGGTTTCGAATTTAACAGTATTAATCAGTCTTGATAAAGAAGCGGTTAGCTTCTAAGCTATATTAAGTTATAATAAAATATTTACAAAGTTAGTACTTCAAATATAATTGAAATTATTCAATTGGTTTAAATTAACAAATCTAGGAATTGGAAACATACTAACCTAACTTATGAGTTTCTTTTTTATTTAAGATTTATTTTTTCAATATTTTTAAAAACTTAAACACTAGATTATGAACATTAGAACATTCTGGAATAGTGACTTTCTAATTTAAGTGTTTACTCTACTCGCTATACTTTCTCTTGATGTCTGGAAAATGGGCAAAATCCTGATTGATCAAATGACAAAATAGAATACTAACAATTTTCTCTCTTGTTAGTACAAACTATTGTACTAACAAGTCATTCTATTTATTAGCTCTGCTCCGTGCACATGTTACACTTAATCTTTAAAATGACTTTTTCGCATGAAATTGGTGGAATTTGCCGAACTTGAACTCTGACTAAATCATGGAAAGTGTCAGCCTGTTGCTGAATTCATAAATTACGTAAATTATCTGCCGAATCCGCAAATTGGTACATGCGTGTACTCTCACAAATTTTTATGGTTTTTATACCATCAACGATATCTACACAAGCTTGCATTTTTCATAAATTGATAAATTTTCACTCATTTTATGCAATCAGAAATTTTAATGTTTTGGTAATAGCACACAGTTATTTTATATCTGAATTTTTTTATGTGTCGGAGCTGAGATGGTGCAATTTTAAAAAAATCTCGAGGTGAGATTAAGACGTTATTTTTGGATTTAAAACTAGGCTTTTTCAGTATTTAATTTTAATTTATGATATTTTTTATTACTAATACCTCAATGATATCACTTAACCCTTTAGCAACTTGACTGCAGTGAAATGTTATCAACAAAATCTAGTCGAAGAGTGCTAATACTAATTTTTACCTTGACTCGAGTTAATCCGTTAAGTTTATTTTTTTGCAACTGCATGTATACAACCTGTATTAATACATAGGTAACTTTAATCAATTTGTTTATTGATATATCCAAACAAAATATTATTTATCTCTCTTTTTTCATGGCTATAACCAAAGACGTGTGGTATGGTTGAAATATAACCTTTTTTATGAGTTTATAAATTTATTATTATATATTTTAATCATCAAATTGTAATTTAAAAATGGCTTTATAGATTGTTTTATTTAGCATTATCTTTACTTATGATTGCAATGACCATGTTTTTGTTGTTGATAATAATAATAAGAAGAAATTAATCTGAATATCTTTGGCCTTTTAATATCTACACATCTGCTGTAGGAACATCATTGTCTCTGATTTTATGAAAAGCATTTTTTTAGCAAAAACTTGATTTTTAAGAAATGATTCATAATAAGGGACAGTATCGAAATAGCACGGTCACCGTAATTTTTATGAATTTTGTAAATATTATTTTGAGTCCAAGAAACTTATCTGAAGATTGAATAACTTGATTGACTTATTCCATGTCTGTTCCTTGGATTCTCCCAAAACAGACCCCCGTATTTCAGGCAAGAACTGCCAATGTATTGTCAGCAGTGCATGTCCCAATGCCTTGTAATAGAAGTGTACTTAAAAGTAATCTCTGAAGGCATGCAGAGTATGTGGCTCAGATAACCAAATCGCTTTTTGCCATATAATTATAATTTTTAATTATTAATTAAGACATAAATCAAAAATACTTCAAAATTTTCAATTTACTAACATAAATTACAATAAAACACTTAACTAGTGAACTAGTGTGATTTATTTAGAAATATATTTCAATAACCGTTTTCAATGTAAATAATAGTCTTCCCAATCCGTTTTAACAAAAATGGAGAATTATTACATCACAATGAAACTAACTTTTTTTCAAATAATTATTTTTGTATCAAGGTGTTTCATTGCATCCATTTTTTTATCAGTTTTTTTAATTATTATTTTGTGTGAAATAGTATTTCTTGGTATTTCATAGTTTTCTTGGAGTAATGCGTGGTAGGAATTGTGGATGTGTATTATATGAAATCTCTAGAGATTCGATCAGAAATGATTGTCATCTTAACAATATTGTAATAAAATACTCAGAGATTTAGATTTCAGAGATTCGGTGGGGTTTCTTAAAAGAGCGTAAAAATCTTGTAAAAGTTTTTATTTTAACTTGACGGATATGGTAGGTGAACTATATTTTGTCATTATATAGAATATCCAATGTGTTGTGTGAACCGATAATGTGTCATTTTGGTTTGAATAATTTGTAAGAAGTTTGAGCTTATTTTCAAAGTACATACTATCACACTCGTAGGAAATATTGAGTATTTTGTATTATTATCGAATATTAAGGTCTAGAGAGAAATGTTTTGTACAAATGTATGGTTATTTTTAAGTCTTTATAGTTCACATTGTTTATTACCATTTAGATTTTATAAACTAATTATATTTATTTGTAATATTTGTTATAATTATATAATATTACTTTTTACATAATTTATGTATATGATTATTTTCCTGTTTGTTTTGTATTGTACTATGGAAGGTATGTAAAATGGAAAATTACTAACCTGAATAATTTCACAGGTGAACTAAACAATTATGTTAATCTGGAAATATACCATTATTCCCAATCTGTTATTTTTTATTTTGATACCCGATATCTCAGTAGCCGTTTAAATAAGCAAAAGTTTCCTTACTAGTTTACATTTAGGTAGAAGAAACTTTAAAAAAAACTTTTTGACATATTGGAGAAGTCAGACCAGAAACAGATTAATGGAATATTCTCTTTCTTTATCCGTTTGTGGCCAGACTTAAACTTTTCCCATGAAGTAGTTCAGAGGAAAAGAGAATTTATGGTATACCCATCGCCATGCTCTTTAAATGACCTGTGGTGATTAATGATCATGCTTTTTTCTATCTCAGTATTTGGGTGCCATTTCCAAAGTATGTGAAATGTAATAATTTTATAACACTTATTTGTTGTATTTTTTGTTTCATTGAGCGGAAATAATGTAAAACAATAGCATACATCCGCTTATAATCATAATTTTTTAAAGAGTCAAGTGGAGTGGTGCGAGGGCAATTCATTACTATTATTTTGTGTTATCATCCACGAAAAATCTATGCATAATATTTATTTCCAATTTCGTGTAGGTGTTTGTTTTTCGTGTCTGCAGATTTTACAGCCTAAAATATATACTTAATCCAGTAGGTGCTTACATTTCTACGACTTTGTCTATGGAATGTGTGGCCATTTTTCTATATTTACGTTGATTGTCTATAAATTTTAAACAATGACAGTTGACAGATGTCGAGCTCAGTGTTTTGTTGGTTGAAATTTCTAATTAAGACCTGTACCACTACTAAAATTAAATCTCCACATTTGTTACTAAAAATGCCTTTCTATGCCGTGGCGAAAGGAAGAACGTGTGGAATTTACGATACATGGGCACGATGCGAATCAGAGGTTAAAGGTTTTACGGGAGCCAAATACAAAAAGTTTAACTCGAGGGAAGAAGCGTTACAATTTATTTCGGCAGGATCTCAAAATTCGCAAGCAAATAGTGTAACTTCCTTATCAAATACTAAATCGACTGTAAGGTCTTATTCTAAAAGTAAAACGCCCTCCAAACTCACAGCTAGCAATTCAAATGGCGATGTTCAGTTTGATAATATCGACGATATACACGACGCGCTTATGCGGAAAATGGATCAAATTGAAAACGACGTCGGCGATATCAAGAAAAAAGTTTTTAAAAGAGCCGGGATCTCGAAGACGGCGATTATGATCGACCCGATACCAGCGACGACATCAGGAGTCAAGCGGCCACATGACTCCGGACTCAGCTCTACCGGAGACAATAAGAAAAGGAAAATGGACTTCACACTCGCGGGACAGTCTTATAATTTTGATGTAGATGAGTCTGGTTACGTGATTGTGTACACAGATGGAGCATGCTCCAGTAACGGCACTAAAATAGCCAAGGCTGGTTTGGGCGTTTACTTTGGAGAAAACCATCCACTCAATGTTAGCGAACCTGTTTCGGGAAGGGCCACAAATAATTGTGGAGAGATACAGGCAACGACCAAAGCCATTTTAACAGCTCATTCTTTAGGCATTCGGAAACTTTCCATCAACACGGACTCACAGTTTGTGATCAACTCTATCACTAAATGGATAAATGGTAAGTTTAGTTAATTAAGGTAATTAAGTAAGGTTTAAGGTAATTAAGTAAGTTTAATTAATTAAGTAAGGTAAGTCTAAGAAAGGAGAGTGAATGCTGGGAACAAAGTGAATGGTGCACTGAAATCAGTTATAGCAAATAAAAACCTATCAGGGGAAGCTAAACTGGCAGTGCACAATGGAGTCCTGGTTCCAACTCTAATGTATGGAAGTGAAACATGGAGTTGGCAAAAGAAGGATGAAAGTAGACTGAATGCAGTCGAAATGCAATCTCTCAGAAGAATGTGCGACAAAACGATGTATGATAGATGTTCGAATAGTGAAATGTAAGGAATGCAAAGCTGAGATAAGCATTATCGATAAAATTAAGAAAGGCGTATTGAGATGGTTTGGACATGTAGAACGAATGAGTGAGTTAGGTATGGTAAAACAAATTTATGCGGCGAATGTAATTGGAAAAAGGAGCAGAGGAAGACCGAGAAAAACATGGCACAATCAGGTATGCCAAATACTTGAAAGTGGTCAGGTTAGGAGTCGTAACAATCGGCAGGTATGTATGAGGAGATGCATGGACGTGGAAGAGGCGAAGAATGTTTGCAAAGACAGAGTGGTATGGCGTTCTATTCTCTCTGCCTACCCCTGCGGCGTGATGGTTAGTTAGTAAGTTTAATTTTTTTTTCAACTATGATGCTGATGACACATTTCGGTAGTGTAAAGGCAAAGGGATATATCTGACTTATACCAAATTTTACAGGAGAGCAAAAACAAACTTTTGAAATTAAATATTGTTTTCGGACGGCATATGTACATCTTAAAAAAACTAAATAAGCATTGCAACTACAGCTATATCCTTCAGCCAGATTATGGAATACACTATTTTAGACATTTTGTGGAACAAACTTAGAAAATGAAAAATGTTACAGATATACCCCTTTGCCATTACACTAATGATTTGAGGAGCTGCCATGATTAAAACGAGGTTGATTTGTGGATATTTTGACACTATGCAATGGTGAATTTCTGGTGTCACAGATTCCCCGTGCATGGAAATATTTTGGCAGCTTCCAAAATGTCCCCGTCAGCAGCATCGTAGATATCATTTTTATTTCTAATCTATAATCTATGAAATACAAATTTTTAGAACTCAACAAAGCATTCAAATGCGAACTGCTATAAATACTAATTTGTTGGCCCGATCATTCACACGAGTTTCGCGGAGAAAAACTTTTCTTTCCTTGTGCCAACAATTTTCAACTTTAAATTTGTCTCAACTTGATATGAAACATGTTTCATTCTTCCCTTTTATTATTATTATTTTTTTATGAAAGAAGATGGAAGTCTAAGCATTTCAGGGGTTTGTATTTGACCTTGTATTTGCCAATTCTGCTCATTATTGAACATCCATATTGTATTAACTTTTGAAACCTGTAAAAATATGCAATGGTCTTAGATCATCCCACATACTGGTAAGGTTTTTTTCAATATATTTGTGAAGTAGGCCGATTGTTACGCCATCAGTTGAGGAATTTGTGAAGTATTAGCTTATTATTTTTTGACATCTCATCAAAGATGAAGAATATGGAAGTCTGGGCATTTGCGGGGCTGACGATAGTCATAGGCTGGTTTAAGTGATCACTTTACATACGTGTAACATTCACCAATTATACCCATTATTGACAACCACACTACTGACATTTTTAAGAGTTCTATATATATAAAAAATTTCGAAACATTGTTCTTGAATCACTAGAACTTCACTAAAGACATCTATTGGTGAGATGAAAAAAAGATTGATTGGAGATAATCCAGATTTGTGAACAAGTATTTGGACACACTCAAAATTTTGTAAGTATTAGCTTATTCCTTTTAAACATAGGCGAGATTCATTCCGAATTAGTTCACACATCGCTCACACCTTGCAACAACGTCTAATATAAAAAATCGTAAATTTTCAGTTGTGCATGTTTTTGGAATGCCCAGAAAATGTACTATATCCCAGCAAAAGCGGCATATTTTTAACATAATATTTATCCGCTATAGGGCAGAAAGTATTGTTTTATCATATTGAAGTAAAGGTATTGTTTAATTATTTTTTCAAATATTTTTGAAATGGAGAAAAAACATTTAGGTTTTACCTAAAAAGATCTGTTGCACAGTATAAAGTTCAATATGGCTTGATATTTATTTTTAAAACATTTTAATATATTTTTAAATTTTAAAAACAATCTCCTGAAAAATCAAGTTTTTTGATATATGACGTTGTTGAAAGGAGTGAGCGATATATGATACATGTTTCATATCAAGTTAAGACACCTTTAAAATTGGCATCTCCTCTGTAGGGTGAATAGTGCAGTATCTGATGTAGTAAATATTGTTAATTTTCAACTTGCCTTTCCCCATTAAAAATTCCAAAAGTGCGAATGTGTTTAAGAAAAGTGTTATTCATTGGTTGCTTTTTATTGGTAGACCTTTAAGTCAATCTTTTCTTAAAAGGAGTATATATTTTCTAGGTTGGAAGCGTAAGGGCTGGAAACTAGCATCTGGAGGGCCGGTAAAGAATGAAACAGACTTCAGAGAACTGGATGCTGCCGTTGGCTTGTTAGATGTTAAGTGGGTGTATGTAAATGCGCATAAGGGAATACTGGGGAACGAAAGAGCTGACGAGTTAGCTAAAGCAGGCGCTGCCAAGTATAAGATGTAGTTCTTCAGTTGATCATTACACTTGTGATTATATTTCGAATGATTTAGTTTCTCTGAGCCTTTTATTATGCAAAAAAACCTTTTTTTGTAAAACCCTAGAAGCCTTTATTTTAGAGAAATGTCAGGTAGGATAGTGAGGATTAGGAAGGCAAATATGAAAAATACATACACTTAATTAATTGAAAATAAATATTTCTTGAATTCATTTTGCAATTGGCAGGAATTGAATCCGCAATGTTGTTACGCGTCAAGTGGTTGGTAATTTTTTTTTTACATAATTGCCTCACTTTAAATTCTCTGGATCAGCTTTTTTTGTAATTTTTTAATCTATCAATATCAGGGCATAGCGTTTAGTCAGTTATGCCTATGTTGCGCATTTTAATAGTAAAATAATTTTGGATGATATATATATATATTTATATATATATATATATATATATATATTTATATATATATATATATATATATATATATATATATATATATATATATATATATATATATATATATATATATATATATATATATATATATATATATATATACATATACATATATATATATATATATATATATATATATATATATATACATATACATATATATATATATATATATATATATATATATATATATATATATATATATATATATATATATATATATATCTCGCCATTTTCATAAAATACTATCAAGCTGTCAGTGTCATATTTATGGAAGTATGTATCATTAATGATATTGATGACTCCCATGATGTACGAGTATGGGCTTAAGCCCATACTCGTACATCATGGGAGTCTTATTTATTTCCTGGAGGAATATTTACCATTTTGATTACATGGATGTAATCAGGAGGGTAAATAATGATACATTATTTCGAGAAATAAAAATACTTTGTGTTCTGATCCACTCACATTTTTATTAACCAACTAGTTTCGGCAACAACCTGTTGCCCTCTTCAGGGTTACATTTATTACTATATGTAATAAATGTAACCCTGAAGAGGGCAACAGGTTGTTGCCGAAACTAGTTGGTTAATAAAAGTGTGAGTGGATCAGAACACAAAGTATTTTTATTTCTCGAAATAATATATCAAGATGATCCACAAAGTTAATGCTTTCAATATTCAAAACAAATAATGATACTGTTGATTGATTTTGTGATATTTAGAGAGATTAAGATGTCAGTAGGGAATTAAATACAGTGTTTTGTATGAACAGGCGACAACGCCTCAGTTGTGTGTGAAAACAGCAGAGTTCTGGGAATTAATTGGTGAAAGTTTCTGGTACCTGCTGAAAAAAATGAATTCTCTAGCAGTATAACTAAATGTTTATCCAAATTATGCTTTTTGTTCATTGTTGTATTACATTAATTAGTATTATTATTGTTGAATTTAGTCATAATGAATATTTTTTTTACCATATAAAAGTTTACAATAAAATATTCCTTACACATGTTAGTTTTATTAAAATCTCTATTTTAATGGTTCCGCTATATACTTACAATGGTGGACCATCCGGTTTACCTGGTGATTTCTAGTTATGGTGAAATCCAATAGGTGTGGGTATTGTAAAGTATTGTTGTATATTATGGGTGTCTCGACAGAAACAAAGGATATATATTTTTTTAAACAAAGATTATATGAGACCCTGAGCATACCACCAGGCTTCTTCTTCTTCTTCAAACCCTTATCCGCACCCTATGGTGCATAGGGCACTGCATCATATAAACGCAGTGTTATCTTGATCGTTAACACATGAAGGAAAGGTGATCAGTCCTCTGCTTCAGGTCCAGGGTAATATTGAATAAATATTATAGTGAAAAAATCACTTGTATTTTTTTTGACCCCCCCTGGGAATCGAACCCGGGACCTCCAGTACGGTAGCCCAGCGTGCTGAACATTACATTACGGAGGTGGACCACCAGGCACCAGCTAGCTAAAATAATCACTTCATAAACGTTAAACTATTCATGCAAACAATCTTTTTCAAGCATGAACCTTATTAAAAGCAAACAGCGAAATCGTCTTGCCGACGAGGACCTGGAAACGTGCTAAAAATAACGACATACAAACCTGACTTGAGAACTTTCAAAGGAGATCCAAGGACATTATTCGCAATAAGTGGTGTTCTTTTGGATACCTTACTTTCAAAAATTATTTTTTAACAATAAATAAATCCTTATTAAGTATGAAGTCTAAAAAAAAACTAACTAACTAACCATCACGCCGCTTCACCGCAGGGGTAGGCAGAGAGAATCGAACGCCACACCACTCTGTCTTTGCAAACATTCTTTGCCTCTTCTACATTCATGCATCTCCTCATACATACCCGACGATTATTACGACTCCTGACCCGGCCGCTTTCAAGTATTTGACATACCTGATTGTGCCAAGTTTTCCTCGGTCGTCCTCTGCTTCTTTTTCCAACTACATTCGCT
>NW_028281053.1:157500-205000 GCF_059751285.1 Brachycentrus maculatus | reverse complement strand
ATATATATATATATATATTTATAAATACAAATAAATATAAATACTATATAAATGCACAGTTTTTTATAGTAAAGTAATACATTTTTTCAATTAAATTCATTTACTTCAATTTTTTACTTGTAACACATCTTAATACTAAGCTTTATTGCTTGGAGAGGGACTTAACTCATTGGTCATCACGTATTTAAGGTGTTATATTTTCACATTCTTACATCTTTTATAATTCAAGTTCAAGTTTAGAAGCGAATCGAATCTTAGTTGAGCATTCAAGTCATCGTCACAAACCTATCAATCATGGTACACAATGGACTCCAGAAGGCAGACGTCGGACAGTGGACGAACAGAGGATTAATCCTCAAAACAGACATCTTCTCGTGACGAATCAATTCGCTGTCTATCCGCTATTGATATGTTAACCACTTGGAATGCTAGTAATAAATGGCTCCTGATTTAAACTTCTGTGAAACTAAAACTGTGAGATTTTAGTTAATTATAATTAAATAATAATAATGTAACTTCGTTTTAAAATCACCATAAATATTTAATTATAAATTAATTATAATGTTACCGGTTTCGAACCTAACCGCTTCTTTATTAAGACTGATTAATACTATTAATCAAGTATCAAGTATTAATCAGTCTTGATAAAGAAGCGGTTAGCTTCGAAACCGGTAGACATTATAATTAAGTTGTAATTAAATATTAGTAGTGATTTTAAAACAATGTTATATTTCAATTATAAAATACTTAATACTTTATTGAAAGTATTAATCAGTCTTGATAAAGAAGCGGTTAGCCTTGAAACCGGTAGACATTATAATTGAGTTGTAATTAAATATTAGTAGTGATTTTAAAACAATGTTATATTTCAATTATAAAATACTTGATACTATATTAAAAGTATTAATCAAACTTGATAAAGAAGCGGTTAGCTTCGAAACCGGTAGACATTATAATTAAGTTGTAATTAAATATTAGTAGTGATTTTAAAACAATGTTATATTTTAATTATAAAATACTTGATACTTTATTAATAGTATTAATCAGTCTTGATAAAGAAGCGGTTAGCTTCGAAACCTGTGGACATTATAATTTAGTTATAATTAAATATTTATCGTGATTTTTAAATAAATTTTACATTTTAATTATAAAATGGAAAATCACATGGAGCTTGGGTAGATTTGTTGCATGTACAGAGGATTTAAATTAGATTACTTAGAAATATTAAAAATTAAAAAGTTAATTTATAATAATTTACAACTAATAAATATCCAAGTAAACGATTTTATTAAAAGTCCGTTTTTAAATATGTTTCCAATCACTCAACATCCCTGATCCCTTTTGACTGTGACTGCTAATCAAAACAAAAAATAAATAAAGCCACTTGAAATCTACCCAAGCTCATTTCCCTAACCGTCAAAATATTTTGAATATTTTTAAGTAGATAGTATTTTAGTATTAATCAGTCTTAATAAAGAAACGGTTAGCTTCGAAACCCTATAGACATTATAATGAAGTTGTAATGAAATATTTTTAGTGATTTTAAAACAAAGTTACATTTTAATTATACTATATATTATATTATGTCCGCCTCTGTAGTGTAATGGTCAGCACGCTCGGCTACCGTTCCGGAAGTCCCGGGTTCGATTCCCAAGGGGGGTAAAATAAATATAAGTGATTTTTTCACTGTAATATTTATTCAATATTACCCTGGACTGGTACCTGAAGCGGAAGGCTGATCACCTTTCCTTCGTGCGTAAACGATCAAGATAACACTGCGTTTATATGACGCAGTGCCCTATGCACCATTGGGTGCGGATAAGGGTTTAAAATATATATATATATATATATATATATATATATATATATATATATATATATATATATATATATATATATATTTATATATATATATATTTATATATATATATATTTATATATATATATATGTATATATATATATATATATATATATATATATATATATATATATATATATATATATATATATATATATATATATATATATATATATATATTATATATATATATATATATATATATATATATATATATATATATATATATATATATATATATAATATATATATATATATATATATATATATATATATATATATATATATATATATATATATATATATATATATATATATATATATATATATATATATATATATATATATATATATTATATATAATTATATAGTTTTCCAACCGGTTTCGACAAGATCTTTGTCATCTTCAGGGATAGACCTGTACTAAAATAAGTTTAAATGAAATACTGGAGGTCTCGAGTTCAATTCCCTAATTAACTAATTTAATAATAAACCATATCTGCTCCCTAGATGGAGCATATGGAGTCCACAAACTGTCTCCAGGCTTTTCTGTCGGCTGCCAGCTCCCTTGCATCCTCCCAAGTCAGATCCGCGTCCCGAAGTTCTGACGAGAACTGCCGACGAATTGTCAGCAGTGGTCGTCCTGGGCGGCGCGAACCTGATGCCTTGTAAAAGAGGCAAGCTTGATTAAGGTTCTCAGGAGGCATGCGGAGTACATGGCCAAGCCAACTGAATCGCATTTTCTTGACGACAGTTGTGACCAAGATTTGCTGCGTCCTACGCCTTATCTCTTCATTCCTCACAAAGTCAAACCACCGCACGCCTAAGATTCTCCGCAAACACCTATTCTCAAAGCTTAGTACACGGCTGCTCTGAGCCCTTGTAAGGTGCCATGTTTCACAGCCGTATAAGAGAACAGGAGCAATGCAGGCATTACTAACTAATTTACTTACAATAAAATAATTACTCTTAATAGAACAGTTGTCGGCATTCAATCGAGTATGCAGAGGAGTCACCTTGGTGACGTCACACTGTCACTCATTCTCCTCACTACCCAGCGCACTCAGTCAGCTGTCGTTGCTATTGTTATATACAAGGGCATCTATTCGCAGACCGAACGGCACTTGAGAAATTAATTAATGCAAGTGCTCATATAATTTACGAGGCTGGTCCAATAAGGGACCCTTAGCAAAGGTTCAATAAAAAAGATAACGGTCTCTTCATAGTGTTAGCCATTCGGAAATTTAGCGTTTTTTAGCTTTTTCCGAAAGAACGTTGGGTCGCAATGGCTACATTATTTGAGTAGAACATTTTTCAAATTGCATTTTTACTTGGTCAGTACCACTTTTTATTAAAATTTATTTTAAAACCTGTGTTTGTACTTGTAAAAGTTATGTACTTGGGACGTTGAAAGTTGGAAAAATACGGATTAAAAAAAGAATCGCAATATATTAAAAAAAATAGTGGTATTTACCACAAAAAATTAAAATGGATAGATGGATAGATGTAGGTATAAACTAACGGGAATAGAACGCTACACCAACCTGTCTTTGTATTTAACACTTTTTTCTTTTTAATTTTGATTACCTTTGCCTCCCTCAAATTCATGCATATCCTATTATTATCTATCCTAAAATTATATTCCGTAACCAAAAAAACATTTTATCAGTGAATGGAAACTTTTTTAAAATTAAGATTTGATGCGTTTTCTGTTTAGTATGGGAAATATGTGATATTTTTCACATTTTAAACATCGTTAACTTTGTGGTATGGTTATATAACACTCTCCCCAGAGGCGTACATTCCATAAAGACAGAAAAACAGCGCCTACCCTAGATTATTCGCGTTCCATATAGAAACACGACAATAATTTCTTTTGCAATGAGCAATGATCAAATGCTGAGAAGTTCCTGATTGGCCCTCACTAGATTACCCCTCCTATTCCCAACACAGATTCAAATAAAACATCTTTATTTAGTTGGAAGAAAACAACATCCACTTAATGATCTATAAACCTTGTACATAATAACTAACTAACTAACTAACTAACTAACTAACTAACTAACAATCACGCCGCTTCCCCGCAGGGGTAGGCAGAGAGAATAGAACGCCACACCACTCTGTCTTTGCAAACATTTTTCGCCTCTTCCACATTCATGCATTTTCTCATACATACGCGCCGATTGTTTCAACTCCTAACCTGACCGCTTTCAAGTATTTGGTATACCTGATCGTGACAAGTTTTTTTCGGTCTTCTTCTGCTCCTTTTTCCAATTACATTCGCCTCATAAATTTATTTTACCGTTCTTTCCTCACTCATTCGTCCTGCATATCCAAACCACCTCAACGCACCTTTCTTAATATTATCGATAATGCTTATCTCAGCTTTGCATTCCTTCTATATTTCACAATTCAAACATCTATATTACATCGTTTTGTGGCACATTCTTCTGAGAGATCGCACTTCGACGGCTGGGAACAAAGTGAATGTTGCACTGAAATCAGTTATAGCAAATAAAAACCTATCAGTGAAAGCTGAGCTGGCAGTACACAAAGGAGTCCTGGTCTCGACCCTAATGTATGGAAGTGAAACGTGGAGTTGGCAAAAGAAGGATGAAAGTATTGTAGATTGAATACATAATTAGTAAGTAAAGTAAATAATAATTGCAATTCCTAACAATTGTTTTTCAAAATTCCAATCTATGAAAATAAATCTGAAGCTTTGAGTCTCCTCTTCGGCAGATTTATATTCAGCAGATCCCTAAATAAAAACTCTGTGCACGCCACTGACTTTCCTTATTATTCAGGTGAGATGAACATATGAACATATTTATCGCATATTAAAATAATTTTTAGTACACAAAATGGCATAACGGTAAGAGAATTAATCATTGATTAACATCCCCTAACAATTGTGATAATAGTCTCAAATTACACCCTTGTATCCTGGGGGTAGTTTTTGAAATGAGACGCTCCTTCCGGCGATGCCGAATTAAGGAAAGTTTATGAAATTGATCTTTCTTATTTGAAATCTGTCCGAAATGAAAACTTTTAAACTTTAAGGAAAGATTTTGATTACACAGTAGGTATATAATAAATCAAACTAATCATTTTATTAAATTATTTTGTTGAAATAATTTAATTAGTTAGGAGGTGGAGATAATAATGATGGAAGCATCTGTAGCTTCTGAGACTAGTCATTAAAAAATAAATATAATATTGAAGTGGTATAAAACAAGTGTTTTTATTTACAATTGAATCATATCTTATTACAAAGCGAATGCCAAAACAATAAATAAAATAAAATAATATTAAAGACTGGTCAAAGTGATCACTTATCTCAATTAGAGGTATGGATGGATGTGGAAGCTTATAGTGCATGTAAGAACAGAAAAGTTGCGTTCCATACTCTCTGCCTACCCTTATAGAGAACTGGTATGACGGTTAATTAGTTTGTCAGTTAATTAAACCTTTCAGAAAGATGAATAATGTTTTTTATTATTTAAAACTAAATGATTGAATAAAATTATAACAATGAATTATTATTTCCCTATCGTGTAATCAAACATTTACCAAAAGTCTAAAAGTTTTCATTAAAAAAAAAAATATTTTTATTTCATAATGATGTCAGTAATACTAAAATTGTATAGGGAAAACAAAAAAAACTAATTTCTTTTTGAAAACGATAATTTTTTGTGACAAAGGTTTGTAATGTTTGGGATCGACAAAGACCGTTTTCAGTAGGTCCTGAAATCAAATTTTCAGTGCTGAAATTCAGGTAATCTTTGCGTGTCCTGGCGTCAGCACGTAGAGATTTTTCTAGTATTAATTGAATACACGAAACGAAACGAAATAATTTCAATGTGGAGAAAAAGTTTTCCACCGGATTTGTAAGCCAACTTCTTTTTGCCGACCCGCGCTGGGATCTATTAATAAATTCCGTATTTATTTTTCTCGTGTTGGAGTGAGGGATTTATTGCAGAGAAATAAATAAACAAACACAACAAATAAATAAACCAAATGTGTTTTACATTGCCCCCACAAACTCACCCGGGGGTATTAACCTTTAGTAAATTTTCCACTTTATTCCGCCCATGTTTTCAGGGGATATTAAATTAAGCATCCCTTCGCACAGTGCGTCATATTCCGGAAATAAAGGGATAAATTTAAGTAGTGGCGTAACAACATTTTGAGTATGTCCAAATATTTGAGTATGTTTAAAAAATCTGTGTTTTCTTCACCTAAGGCTATTTTTACGTTATTGACGTCTAATCATAGAAAAAGATGAATACGGAATACTTTGAAACATGTGTGACAATAGATTAAAAGAAATAGTGTAGGTAGGCAGTAATTACCAATAACAGTATTTACCAAGTAAAATTACCAAATTTAAGTAGACTGGTTTTATCATGGATAGAGTGCATGAAGTAGTCACTTAAATCCAGTCTATGACAGGCGTTAACTTTATAAATACCCAAAATTCCATATTTTCACAACATTTTGGGTGTGTTCAAATTCTTCACATATCTGGGTTTGATTTCAACATGTTGAAAATACTAATTGAATTAAATAATGGTCAAATATGCAGTATTCTCCACTTTTCGATAGAACTTAAGTCTAATACTTAATTAAGATAATATCTTTAACAATCAATAATCTTTATAAAATAAAACAACTTTGTTTTAACCACTTTTTATTGGTACGCTTTATCCAACTGGTTTCGACAAGAACCTTCTCATCGTCAGGGTTTATCTACTAAATTCTAAAAAATTGAAATACTCATAGACAATTACTTACTAAAAACTTCCACGCACTTCGTACACCATATGAAAATACGATATCAAAAATATGATTTGAAAACCCCTAAATGTTGTTTTTATTGTGCATTGCGTAGGTACGAATAGTATCCCCCAAAAATAGTGTGAAGCCGCGTGCGCATACGTAAAGTGCAGCACACACACAAAACCTACCGTGCCACAAAGTATCTGCGAAAACATTTAAGTAAATAATTAAATAATGGTCAAACACGCAGTTTTTTCCAATTTTCAATAGAACTTAAGTCTCATACTTAATTAAGATCTTTAACTATCAATAATCGATTACGTCACCCATCTCTGAAATCTATTTGTACGTTTATCGATTAAATCTATTTAGATTACATAGTTTACACACTGTGCGTCGTTGGCTGATTTCAAAAGCAGGTCGCTGTAAACCATCCTTCGCTGACAGGCAGGTCCTGCCAATAGTTTATCGACTATGTCATACTTTGACAGTTATTTATCATCAACTTCGGCCAACAGGCAATCTACGAGATGAGATATAAAATTGATAAGGAGAAACTTTTCCAATATGGAGGAGGAAATGATATTAGACTGATACTCGAATAACTGAGTTATTTATTACAAGGGAAAACGATATAAGGTGTTGACAGAGACGACGATACTTAATGTAATAAAATAAAGATGTTTAAAAAAATTCTCAATTGGATGAAAGCTTTTTTTTATTATATGAAGGATTATGGAAGTTTTTTCATCGGCTAGTTTGATGTAGCACTTTATACATTTTAAATAAATAAATAAATGGACGTATTCGAAGCGCAATGTTCAATAAAAGCAATGTTTAGGAGTTTTCCCCCGTTTTATAATCACGTTTTTTAAAATCACATTTTCATATGGTGTACGAAGTGAGTGAAAGTTTTTGTAATCGTAAGGGAAGGGCAATTAACTATGACCTAACCATGAGTATTTCAATGTTTTAGAATTAGTACATAAACCCTGAGGATGACAAGGTTCTAGTCGAAATAGGTTGGAAAAAGTGTACCAATAAAATAAAGTATTTACCAAAAGTGAAAAGTTTTAATTTCGAACATTTTAAATGATATAAATCGATTAATTTGACAAGACCCTTGTTTTCATCAATAAAAAGGTTCTTGTCAAAACCGGTTGGAAAAAGTGTACCAATAAAAAGTGGTTAAAACAAAGTTGTTTTCTTTTATAAAGTTTATAAAATGTACCACAAAGTATCTGCGAAAAACATTCAAGAAATAAGTATTATTTTTTGACATCTCATCAAAGATGAAGATGAATATGGAAGTCTGGGCATTGAGATAATCCAGATTTGTGAACAAGTATTTTGACACACTCAAAATGTTATAAACAAAATAACTGATATCAAGACAGGATACATAAGTGTATTGACAATTCGTCGGCAGTTCTCGCCAGAACTTTGGGACGCGGATCTGACTTGGGAGGATGCAAGGGAGCTGGCTGGAGACAGTTTGTGGACTCCATATGCTCCACCTAGGGAGCGGATATGGTTGAATAAAATACACAATACATAAATATATATATATATATATATATATATATATATATATATATATATATATATATATATATATATATATATATATATATATATGTTTATAAATATATTTATATATAAATATATATATATATATATATATATATATATATATATATATATATATATATATATATATATATATATATATATATATATATATATATATATATATATATATATATATATATATATTTATATATATACATAAATGTATGTATTTATAATGTAAATATATGTGTATATATTTTTAAATAAAAGTGGTATTAAAGGAAGTGAACAATGGATGATATAAAGAGCGTTTTAAATATAAATACGTTTTTCTCGAGAGTGGTTCGATCCGATGAAACCAGTACAAATAAGGGTCGCACTTAATCTCTCTTTCAGAATGCAATAACCTCTCGATTGGGTGTTTCGCAACCGTTTGGATATCGTTTTCAGGCTTTTCAGGCGTTTCAGGGTTTCAGGTCGTTCGAAGGATCTCGTTACTGTTCTCGTTAGCCGTTAGCCGTTAGCGATTGCAATTAACGGGCTCCGCCGCAGCCATCGTCCGCCTGATATAGATGGGGTAAGGGCCGCCAGGAAGCCTAAAGGTTTCAGCGCAATTAAACAACAAGGCTCGATGTACCTATGTACATTCAAGAGGAAAAGTGTAAAGATAGGTTAAAACAAAGTTGATTTTTTTATAAAGTTTATAAAATGTACCACAAAGTATCTGCGAAAAACATTCAAGAAAGAAATAGGTATTATTTTTTGATATCTTATCAAAGATGAAGAAGAACAGGAAAGTTTGGGCATTTACGGAGATAATCCAGACTTGAGAACGAGTATTTGGACACACTGCAAATGTTATAAATAAAATAACTGGTCGAATTGTAAGCTACATGAAAATTTATGTTTATGACAATGTTTGCCTAGATTCTCGTATAATAAAGATCGCCCCAATAAGACTAGTTGATAATAGTGTTCTCAATATTATTAATATTTAGAGCACTTACTTTGTGATTAGTCATTTTAACTTTAATTTTTTTTTTACAAAAAAAATAATTTTAGTTTATAACCATAAGGAGTGAGCTATATGTATATATATATATATATATATATATATATATATATATATATATATATATATATATATATATATATATATATATATATATATATATATATATATATATATATATATATATATATATATGTAAATATATACATATAGCTCACTCCTTTCAAGAAAGTCATAAATCAAAAAACCTGATTTTTCAGGAGAATGTTTTTAAAGTTTAATAATATAATACAATGTATTAAAAATAAATATCAAGATACTCATTGAACTTTTTACTGTGCAACAGACCTTTTTAGGTAAAACATGATTTTCCTCCATTTGAAAAATATTAAGTATATTTAAAAAAATAATTAAACAATACCTTTTCTTCAAAATGCAAGAACAACACTTTTTGCCCTGAAGCGGGTAAATATTAAGTTAAAAATATGCCTCTTTTGCTGGGATATAGTACATTTTCAGGGCATTCCGAAAACATGCACCATTGAAAATTGATGATTGTTTATTTATGACGTTCTTGAAAGGAGTGAGCGATATTTACATTGATATGGCTGTTTATGAAACGTAAGAGTACATACAACTTTGTTTTTGAAATTGACAAGCTTCAAAGATCCGTTTTCTATTAACTGAGCTCGGTTGTTTTAATATTCTCTGTAGCAATACACTGCAGGCATTGACAGGCGACATTTCCTATTGACAGCTTACAGCGGTGAGCGTCAAATTATATTTCCGTATTTTTATAATAACGGTGCACCATTCGTGTGCAGGTGTTTCGCAAGTGTGTAGTTGACAAGGTCGATAACTTAAAATCCAAAAAAAAACTTTTTAATTATTAAATATTAATCTTCCTAACCCTTTTAGGTGTAAAATAATAATAATATTAGCATTTCAACATGGGTCAAGAAGAATTAGGGCTTTTTAATAAAACAAAAAGACCCAAAACTCACTTCATGTGAAGCTTTTTACTTAAAAAAATATATAAGAAATCAAATATCATTTAAATATTCATTGCATTACCTTTTTATGAATTTGATGAATTATATAAATATATAATGTTATTATGTAAGCGCAAAACATTGTTTCGTCTGATTGATTTTGAAAAGTAATAACTAAAAAAATCAGTGAAAAACGGTGCCGGAACGCCGTTCCACGGCATCACATGAAAAAAAAAACATGAGAAAAATATAAAAATATGGGCTTGTTTACTAATTATTATATTTTTTTTGTACTATTTAGCATTGTTAACTTTGTGATACGGTAATATAACACTCTTCTTATTATTCATCGTTCACTGTGTGTGATAAAGATGTGTGATATAAAATACTACTTCGTGACTACAGTTGACATGAAGATAATTGTTTGAAAAAAAGATATTTGGTCTTGTTTTAAAAGAGGGAAAAAATAACTATGAAAATTTTGTTTGTAATTTATTTTTTACTTCGTAATTACCACTATTAAAAAAATATATTTTTAGAAATAGTGGTATTCACTTACAAATAAAATTTCACTTATCAAAAAATATTTAAATACTTTCAAATAAAAAAAAGAAACAGCTTCTAGTCCCTTCTCATTCTTCAACGTTTTAAAGATAAAATTCATAAATATAGTATTTAAAAATGATGTAGAAGTAATGAATCAAAACACGTTTCATAATATACTAAAGGAATACATGTTTTTTACCAAGTAAAATTTTAATTAAAATGGATCGATATTAACCACAAAGTGAGTGCTGAATCCATAAACTGATAATTTTAATTAAAATTCCGGTTTATACATGAATAATAATTAAATATTCTATTATTATCAGAAAATTGTTCGCGTTGTTGCCTCAGCAACATTGATGGATAAATTGAAACTGGATTTTCAGCTTTCAAATCGTTCAATTGTTATGCCTGATTGAACCCTGATCATATCCGTTACACAATGCCGTAACATAACATAAGATGAATTATTTAAATCCCCTTATCCATACTAAACTTTAACCCGGATCAATTGGCACCCTTAAGGGTATACCACAATAGCAGCTAAAAAGGGGTAAAAATTATTTACCTTTTCAAAAATGCAAAAAGTCAATACGTTATAGTATAAGTATAAAGTGTTCATCATGAATGATACGATTTGTTGAGATTAAATTGATAACTCAGCATTGATGTAGACGTGTATTACGACGAAAATATGGAGGTTAAGGATCTTTAATAAATCAAGTAGGTACTTTGATTTTAACCAATTTTTGGTACTTTTCTCCAACCGGTTTCGACAAGAACCTTGTTATCTTCAGGAATATGTACATGTCCATCTCTGAATATGACAAATTCTTGTCAAAACCTGTTAGACAAAAATAAAAGAAATAAAAGAAGAAAAAAAAATTAAAAACAATGTTCAAGATTTATTTTATACAGTTTTATAAAATCTGCCACGAAAAAAATAACATTTTTTTAAAACAGACTGTGTAAGGTCGTATGTTCTGCAAATGTCCAGACCATTTTTCCATAAAAGTATGTTGATATCAAATACAAAATATTTAAAGAAATATAATATTATTTATTGATTTGGCGATTAATTTGAACTCTTTAATTTTTAAATGAAATATTAAAATCAAACACCGATTATTAAGGTCTACCAAGAAGAATATTTTAATTAATGTTTTACTTGGTAAATACCACTATTTGTTAAAATCTACTGTGACACGTGTTTCGATGCATTCCGAATCATTTTCAAACACCGTATGTCATGCGGAATGCATCGAAATGATGCGGAATGCATCTAAACACGTGTCGCAGTAGATTTTAAGAAATATTGGTATTTACTAAGTAAAACATTAATTAAAAATGGATAGATTTTACCACAAAGTGACTGCCGAATCAATTAATGAAAGAATATTTTATTTTGCAAAAACATAAATAGAAAAATTGTAACAAATATTTTGCCTTTTAAGGGTATTATCACACTAATATTTTAATGTTTAAAAAAATAGACAACTAAGGTGACCGTAAAAATCAGTGTTTGAATATTTATAGTAAAAAAACATACAAATATGAAAGGCTAACTACTAAAATGTTCTATCCAATTCCGTGGCTTCACATGGTAGCAAATGATTTTGAAAGTATAGATTTTTTAAATGTATCGTTATCCACCTTGAAGTCTGTACTGTCTCAGCATTTCTTCTCCATGTTAAAATGCTTATTTTTTTCCATATTTAAATTCTTTTACACTATATAACATATTATATTATAATTACAAATACAAAAAATATTAATACAAAAAGATCCCACAAAGGCATGGCCAGTATGTGGGTATACATTAAATTTTAGGTTATATTATAGAGGCACTGGCAAGAATACAAAATATATTGTCAGAAATAAAATTCGATTAGTCCGCCTCCGTAGTGTAATGGTCAGCACGCTCGGCTACCGTTCTGGAGGTTCCGGGTTCGATTCCCAAGGGGGGTAAAATAAATATTAGTGATTTTTTCACTGTAATATTTATTCAAAATTACCATGGACTGGTACCTGAAGCGGAAGGCTGATCACCTTTCCTTCATGTGTAAACGATCAAGATAACACTGCGTTTATATGACAGTGCCCTATGCACCATTCGGGTGCGGATAAGGGTTTTACATATTTTTTTATTAACAGAAAATAATAAATCAAAAATATGAAAATGAAAAAAGTTAGCAAATATGTACTACAAGTACATGAGTTATACGTTTAAAAGAAGAAGGTGCTTCGATCTGTTTTTTTTTTTAAAAATAATTAAGCAATATTTGAAATTGAAACAAACTTAGGTAATTAATGTCTAATTTAAACTGTGCGTTCCACTTCCGCTGGCCGCTGATAGTGATGATTTTTATCAGTGTATTTTTTATTGTTGTTGTACATATTTTTATTAATATTGTTGAAGACCATAGTCGTTAATAAAAAATATTTTATTTATTTCAAAACATACAACATACATCAGACATACATATATACGTATAAAATTCCCGATGAGTAATTTCTATTTCCCATTTTGGGACATGGGATTAAGGTTAACAAGACTGGAACACAAATAATAAAGTAACAAAAAAGATTTTTTTTAAATAACCAAAACTAATACTAATACATGGCAAAATTTAAAAACAATAGACAGGTATAATAAATAGGCATAAGAAGCATATTTAAAAGAAATAAATGAAAATAACATAAGGATAGAAGCATATTTAAAATAAACAAATGAGAAAATATAAAGAAAGAGAAAATATAACAAATGAGAAAACATAAAGAAAGAGAAAATATAACAAATGAGAAAATATAAAGAAAGAGAAAATATAACAAATGAGAAAATATAAAGAAAGAGAAAATATAACAAATGAGAAAATATAAAGAAAGAGAAAATATAACAAATGAGAAAATATAAAGAAAGAGAAAATATAACAAATGAGAAAATATAAAGAAAGAGAAAATATAACAAATGAGAAAATATAAAGAAAGAGAAAATATAACAAATGAGAAAATATAAAGAAAGAGAAAATATAACAAATGAGAAAATATAAAGAAAGAGAAAATATAACAAATGAGAAAATATAAAGAAAGAGAAAATATAACAAATGAGAAAATATAAAGAAAGAGAAAATATAACAAATGAGAAAATATAAAGAAAGAGAAAATATAACAAATGAGAAAATATAAAGAAAGAGAAAATATAACAAATGAGAAAATATAAAGAAAGAGAAAATATAACAAATGAGAAAATATAAAAAACATAAGGTAAAAACAAAATAAGAGAATATGACTAATCACTAAATATATATCTCCATAAAATACCTTCTCAGATCATTTATTTATGTCAGACAGCTGGTTAATTTGGATATTTGCAATTTAATTTAATGACCTTACTCCAAATTAAGTAGTGTTTATCGGCTCCACATGCATTTTGTTATGTCCTCGTGTATTATGCTTATGAATTTCATTGTTAAAAATTGGTGTGGTGTTGCTGTGAGTCATTTTCAACATTATTTGAAGCATTAAAAATATGAAAGAGCTTACGACTAGGCGTATGGCTGGCTTAAAACTTAAATACATATCGCTCACTCCTTTCAAGAACGTCATAAATAAAAAAAACTTGATTTTTCAGGAGAACTTTTTAAAGTTTTAAAATGTAATAATAATAATAAAAAACCCTTATCCGCACCGCAATGGTGCATAGGGCACTGCGTCATATAAACGCAGTGTTATCTTGATCGTTTACACATGAAGGAAAGGTGATCAGCCCTCCGCTTCAGGTACCGTCCAGGGTAATATTGAATAAATATTACAGTGAAAAATCACTAATATTTATTTGACCCCCCTGGGAATCGAAACCGGGACCTCTAGAACGGTAGCCGAGCGTGCTGACCATTACACTACGGAGGCGGAATTATTCTAAGCATTGTATTTGTAATCTTATAAGTTGATAGAATGTCAAAAGGTACCTATTATCAATACACAATATGGCTCCAGAGTATCTTAAGGAGCTGTGTATTCCAGATGAATTGGTTGATAGACGTCTCACGCTTCGATCGGCTACAACATCTGCAATGGGCAAAGTTATCTTACCAGCTCGCAACCAATGCACTAAATTTGGCGAGCGTGCCTTTGCTGTTGCAGGACCGACGGCGTGGAATGCTCTTCCACCAATGGTTAGAAATAGTGAGAGTGAGATGATCTTTAGAAAAAGACTAAAAACACATTTGTTTGCTAAATCATTTCCACCATAATATTTTCCCCAATTCATTCACCGTGAAGCGCCCTTGAGGTATTTTTTTACGAAAATGGCGCTATATAAGTTATCCAATTTTATTATTATTATGATTATTTTGTTAGTGCTAAAATAAATGTTTTTCATATGAGTGGTGTACGGTAGACGAAATATATTTTTAATAGCTTTATTTTGTGTAACTTGTTTTTCGGAAATTATCTTTAAAAATAAAATGAAAAAAATTAAAAAAATTTAAATAATAAAATATAAATTATCATAGTGGTGTTCCCTCCCAAATCACCCAATTCTGGGTCTCTAACCCGCGACGAGACGCCAATACGTCTCACGTTCAACCCCTAAGGCAAAATAAATTTTTATTTATGACCCTCACTGACGGATAGGATAAGGCTTTATTCCTTTTGTGTTTGTCTTCGGGGAAACTTTGCTATTGGCTTTGTGTCCTATAAGTAATGTAGTCTGAAGCTCCGAAATATCGCGGAGGTATCTCGAAATATCTCAAAATGTCGCGGAAAGTCTCGTCTCATCTCTGTTTGTTCTTCACACGCCTTTCTTCCTCGATTTACATAGATTTCCACTCCAATTGAAAAGTTTCTGGTGTATTCTAATCGCTGTGAACTTGAAAGCTTCGTTTGCATTATAAAGGGTGACGATGTAGAGCTTTTTATATTAAAGACTAGCGACCGGGCCACGCAATGCTATGGCTCGGTTTGTGACGTTGCGAGAACATTTTACAACATTTTGAGTGTGTCCAATAATATAAGAGTTTCTGCATAATAAAAAAGCTTCTTTACATCTCACCAATAGATGTCTCTAGTGAAGTTCTAGTGATTCAAGAACAAGGTTTCTAAATTGGTTCATATATATAGAACTTCCAAGAATTTGAGTAGTGTGATTGTCAATAATGGGTAGAATTGGTGAATGTTACACGTGTGTAAAGTGATCACTTAAACCAGCCTATGACGGTCTTCAGCCCCGTAAATGCCCAGACTTCCATATTCTTCTTCATCTTTGATGAGATGTCAAGAAATAATATGAGAACATATTATTTCTTGACATCTCATCATCTCATCATGAATTTTTTTTTTAAGTTTTGAAGTTCATAAAAAAATATCAAAAAAGTATAGAAAAAGATGACGATACAAGAAAAACTTGCTAAATTATTTGATGTTTCCATTGCAAAGGGTTAAAAAATTGTATCTTTGCGCTATCACTAGAATTTCACTAGAGACATCTGTTAGTGAGATGAACTTGGACACACTCAAATTGTTGTAAACAACAAATTTTAGTTTTATTTTATAAAGTAATAATTAATAATTTTTTCTTGAATGTTTTTCGCAGATACTTTGTGGCACATTTTATGAACTTTATAAAATTAAACAACTTTGTTTTAACCACTTTTTATTATATTATATACACACGTTAACCTACCGGTTTCGACGAAAACCTTGTCATAATCAGGGTTTATTAAATTCTAAAACATTAAAAACATCAAAATACTCATAATTAATTAAAATCCCTTACCAAAAACTAAATCCAAAATGTTATTCATAAGGGAATAAAAAGTGGTTAAAACAAAGTTGTTTAGTTTTATAAAGTTAATAAATAATACTTTTCACCAATTATACTGACACTGTTGACTAATTGATAAATACAACGATACTATTTTATTATGAGAATGGAAATATGAACAGAGGAAGACTGAGGAAAATTCGTCAAGATCAAAAATCTCAAATGTATGCGTAAATAGGTAGGAAATCGGAATAATCGGTGGCTCTATCTGATGTGAATGACGCTTGAATTTGGAAGAGGCAAAGGTTGTTTGAGAAGACGGGGTGGTGTGGAGTTCTATTCTTTTTGCCTACTCCTGTAGAAATTGGCGTTATGTATAACTCTTTTCTAGCAATAAATTTGTTTTAACCATCTCTACGGACCACTTGAAAATGATTTATCAGAGAATTCGCCTTCAGAGCTCCAAAGTGTACTGATCCAACGCTATTTTAATCTTAAGTGGGTAGCAAATATAGAATTTAGTACGCAAACGGCTGCGAGAGGAGCCAGATGTGTCTGCAGGCACAATATTTTTTACAAGAATAATAAAGGAATTTGATTTTTAAGAATATATTCGTATCTTGAAAAAAAACTTTTGAATAACTCTTTTTTATCCAAACCTTATATTTATTTTGAGGAAAACTTTATTTTTTTTTATATCCAAAAAAGGTGATTAAAGCCGAAAATTCAAAAAAGTGGTCGACCGCAGATAGAATTTTGTATTTGCGAGTATTGCTTTAAGATAAAACACATCGCTCACTCCTTTTAACAACGTCATACTATATATCAAAAATCGTCAATTTTCAGTTGTGCATGTTTTCGGAATGCCCATCAAATGAACTATATCCCAGCAAAAGTGGCATATTTTAACTTAATATTTACCCGCTACAGGGCAAAAAGTATTGTTCTTGCATTTGGAATAAAAGGTATTGTTTAATTATTTTTTTTAAATATACTAAAACATTTTCAAATGGAGAAAAAACATTCACATTATACCTAAAAAGATCTGTTTGCACAGTAAAAAGTTCAATAAGTTGCTTGATATTTATTTTAAATACATTTTGTTATATTTTTAAACTTTAAAAACGATCTGAAAAATATGTTTTTTTATTTTTGACTTTTTTGAAAGGAGTGAGCGATATGATTGAAACGTAATACATTACACGTTTCCGGTTGTGGTACAGAATTACACGGTTAGTTAGCATATGACGATTGTAGTAATTTCCGTGAAAACACATATGAAATTTGAGCGTAGATTCTCTATAGGTACTGTAATCATTCGTACAATATCTTATGATCTCTCAAAGGATTGGTGTTGCATTCGAAACATTCACAAGGAAAATAAATTGATATTACACTGATTAAAGAAAACACTTGTTTTTACCACTTGAGTTTTATTATTGACTACATGTTTCAGAAGTTAAACTTCCATCATTCAAATCTGTATAATAACTAAAATATAAAATATAAAATTGTTCTATAAATAAGGAGAGGTGAAAGTTAGGGGGAGGGGGTTAGTCAAGGGGCGGAATTTGAAAACAAAGTAAAAATGGAAAGCAAAGGTGAAGAATTTTGAAACAATAGGTTTTTTTGGATTTAGAAATCCAAAATAAACCTAAATTCTAATAATAATTTATTAAATCATATATTGTTCAAGTGGTGAAAAACAAGTGTTTTCTTTAATCATTGTAACATATCTTACCACAAAGTTAATGCCGAAACAAAAAATAAATTTGATATAAGTTGAATGCCATTGCCTTGAGAGTCATTTAAAAAAAAAAAAAATTTGTTGGAAGGAAAAACAACAGTTACAATATATGATAAATCAGAATACAAAAAAAATATTAGTACCAAATACAGTTCTTCACACCTATGCATAAGAAAAGTCTATATATAAGAAGAGACATGAGACAAGGATGGGATAAAGAGAAAAGGAGATGACAGTGATAGGAAAAGAAGAAAAGGAAAGGACAGGGAATAGAATTACCCTTTTAGGTTTATAAGATGTCGAATAATTTAGCTTCAATTTAGTCATATAGCATTATCTTTTGGTAGGGACTGACTGAATATTCTAGATAGTGTTTTAGTATTAATCTTCTTCTTCAAACCCTTATCCTCACCCGAATGGTGCATAGGGCACTGCATCATATAAACACAGTGTTATCTTGATCGTTAACACACGAAGGAAAGGTGATCAGCCCTCCACTTCAGGTACCAGTCCAGGATACATATATTGAATAAATATTAGTGAAAAAATCACTTATATTTATTTGACTACCTCCCCCCCGGGAATCGAACCCGGAACCTCCAGAAGGGTAGCCGAGCATGCTGACCATTACACTATGGAGGCGGACATTAGTATTAATCAGTATTCATAAAGAAGCGGTTAGGTAGACATTATAATTAAGTTAAAATAAAATATTCAAACTGATTTTAAAACAAAGTTACATTTTAATTATGAAATGAAAAATCACAAAGTTAGTGCTTAAAATATAAATTGGATGAATCTGTTTGTATACTGCAGCTGTTAAGTTAACAAACGTCAAATATGACTGACGTGCGATGCCATTTGCAAAAATTATAACATCTTCCGATGAGGTGATTAATTTTGCGCCCTTTTTGAAAGTTTTCACCCGTGCTTTTTTTTTGTTTTTTTTTTGTGGAATCTGAGCCCGCCATCCACCCGCAGCAGTTATAGAGTCCTGAGAGACTCTCTGTCAGCTGCACCTAGAGGAAAATCTTCAAAATGTTTTCATCCGTGCTAATACATTTTCCTTCCTTATTTCGTTTATTATTCCTTTCCCCCAAATCTGTCATTTATCACCACAATACAACATAATAAAAACACGCCGCCGGCGTTGCGTTGTGAAATCGTGAAAATTAAGTGTTTTACCTTCATAAATTATGTTTATAAAGCGACCACGCAACCATGGCCTTATTAGGGGCTGTTATAAGGCCGAGCATGGTGGCTCACGGGGAAAGAGAGATAAGTTACAATTTTACTAAGCTGAACTTTTTACTAAGCTTAACTGACAGTGCGCAATGGCGTCCGACACTAATATATGGAATTTTATAGATATGATCTTCTTTGTCACCGGATGTAGGACTCTTTTAATTCCTTGCAGACTTCTCTAGTTTGGGCTTTTTAAATCCACTAACTAAAGATAGAAGTAGACTGAAATGCGATCTCTCGCGTTCAAAATGCGATCTCTCAGTGCGACAGTAATAAAAATAATAAATTTGGATAACTTATATGGCGCCATTTTCGTAAAAAAAATACCTCAAGGGCGCTTCACTGTGAATGAATTGGGGAAAATATTATCGATTTAGCAAACAAATGTGTTTTTAGTCTTTTTCTAAAGATCATCTCACTCCCACTATTTCTAACCATTGGTGGAAGAGCATTCCACGCCGTCGGTCCTGCAACAGCAAAGGCACGCTCGCCAAATTTAGTGCGTTGGTTGCGAGCTGGTAAGATAACTTTGCCCATTGCAGATGTTGTAGCCGATCGAAGCGTGAGACGTCTATCAACCAATTCATCTGGAATACAGTAGGTACGATGTATGATAGATGTTCAAATGGTGATAAACGAAAATAATGCAAAATTAAAAAAAAGACTAGTGTAATACTACTAAATGAGTGATTATATCATTATGCACGACTAGTTTAAAAGACGACAGATGACATATTGTCCCAATAGTATTGGTGAGTGGGTGGTATTTGTCCCAACAGTATTTTACACTAAAATAGTAGTAATTATACTAAAATAGTGGAGCATATAAAATATATGTTGCAGTGAAAGGAAAAAAATACAGGTTTGGACTTGTGAGCCTATGACCGTACAGTATTAAAATCCCAGATCCCAATGCATTTGTAAGCATTTCAATGATTTTATAATATTATTTTTTGACATCTCATCAAAGATGAAGAAGAATATGGAAGTCTGGGCATTTACGGGGTTTACGACCGTCATAGGCTGGTTTAAGTGATCACTTTACACACGTGTAACATTCACCAATTCTACCCATTATTGACAACCACACTACTCAAATTCTTGGAAGTGTTTTATATATATGAACCAATTTAGAAACTTTGTTCTTGAATCACTAGAACTTCACTAGAGACATCTATTGGTGAGATGAAAAGAAGCTTGATATTGACCAGAAACTTTTTTATCAGTATGTGAGATCCGAATCCTGGATTATAATCACACACATGAGAAACGCCAGAAAATACCATTTTCATTTTTATTATTAATTATTAGATTTTATAATTATTAGAAATTCTCTGGGACAATATGTCCCTACAGTATTGAAAGGGTTAAATATCGTTTTCTGCAATATTTTTCTAAACTCTTGATACAAAAAATGTGAAATCATAATCAAATTTGTTTATTTTTAAGCCGTAGAGCCATATTTCTATGCGATTAATTGAGCTAATTCAATTTTGGACTTATACCTCTTAACCCGCAAATTCTTCAATAGTTGCCGCTCGCCTGCGTAAAAACGTAGTACGTTACATGTTGCAATAAATCACAGGAACGTATACGTCCGTTATTCATATCAAGACGTGACCAAGCTGTCTTGTAGATTGTATACCCAAGAATAAATAATAACAGTGTTACAGAAAATTCATGAAAATATGAGGTAATGGTGGAATAAATTGAAAAAGGTCCAAAATATTTTGAATTATTTTTTCAAAAAGCGTTTAAATAAATATTAAGTAAGCAAATACATATCTACATAAAATGATGATTGCCAGTATGAGTAGTGGCATGCAATCTTGAGTGCACTAGTTATTTTTTTAATTTTCTACTTTCATACTTTTTAAAATTGGTATGCCAACAAAGATGAATGTAGGCCGATTGTAGTCGTAATGCGATCTCTAAGATATAGGTGCAGCAAAACGACGAACAAAAGATGTTCGAATGATGAAATAGGGAAGGAATGCAAGGCAAGATGAATGTAGGCCGATTGTAGTCGTAATGCGATCTCTAAGATATAGGTGCAGCAAAACGACGAACAAAAGATGTTCGAATGATGAAATAGGGAAGGAATGCAAGGCTGAGATAAGCATTATCGACACAATTGAGGTGTGTTGAGATGGTTCGGATATATGGAACGAATAAGTGAGAGGTATAGTTGGAAATAGGAGCAGAAGAAGACCAAGGAAAACTCTGTATGATCAAGTTTGTCAAAAACTTGGGCCTAGTCAGATAAAAAAAAACAATAATATGTATATTTAAAGAAATAGCCCGGAAAGCCTCTTCTTTTAAAGGGTTTTTTGAAGGTAGGAAAGTAAGGAAATGGAATGTAAATATGAAAAATACATCACAAACACTTAGATCAATAATTTAAAAAAAAAAATTAATTTGGAGTTGGCGGGAATTGAACCCACGACGCCCGTTTCACAGTCGAGCATCTACCTAACTACGCCACGGCGCCTGTCATATAAATTTGTATTATAATAATAATTTTGGATTATTTATAAAGCGCCATTTTCGTAAAATACTAAGTCAAGAGCGCTAAGAATGGATATAGAATAATGTGGAAGTGGAGAAGATTGTTTGCAAAAACAGAGTGGTATGGCGTTTTATTCTCTCTGCCGACCCTTGCAGAATAGCGACGTTATGGTTAGTTAGTTGAATTTGATTATATTTGTGTTGGGTTGTGATCCCGTGGTTAGTGTCGCGGACTCTTAAGTCAATGTTTCTCGGAACTCAGTCTACCATAATTTGATACCTATTTCTAATAATGAGCCGCTTGGACTCACAGAAATAGTATGAAATTGAAATATTTGTGTAAGTAATAAAAAATAAAAATAAATTAATGAGGCGAATGTAATTGGAAAAAGGAGCAGAGGAAGACCGAGAAAAACTTGGCACGATCATGTATGCCAAAAACTTGAAAGTGGTCAGGTTAGGAGTCGAAACAATCGGCGGGTATGTATGAACAGATGCATGAACGTGGAAGAGGCGAAGAATGTTTGCAAGGACAAAGTGGTGTGGAATTATATTCTCTCTACCTACCTCTACGAAAAAACGGCACGATGGTTAGTTAGTTAGTTAGTTATAATAAAAATAAAAATATTTCTCTAAAAAAAATTAAAGCAAAATTCTTAGCTCAGAGGGCGTATGTCCCCAAACACGTCAATTTAGGAAAAAAGAATCTAATTTATCACAAATAAACAAATATCCCGTTTTAAGGTCGAAGTGTCGTATGAGATTAGGTTTGTCGAAAAAAACCCTTTCAGGATAATCCTGAAAGTGTAAATTTCAGGTCTGAGGGTCCTTGGTAATCCAACCCCCAGTCTGTAACTAGCAACTTTCACAGCGAGCTTAAAGTTTTCTTGAATAAATTTCTACATTAGTATCAAACACATGGAAGGATTGCAAATCGATAATCGAAAAAAGGGTCTGAAAGTATCCGTGATAGTGTTTCATTGGAGTGTCGTCCCATGTACGTTATTTTACACTTTTAGGTTTGATAGATTTTTTGTTAATATATATATATATATATATATATATATATATATATATATATATATATATATATATATATATATATATATATATATATATATATATATATATATTTGTGATAAAAAATAATAGACTGAAAGAAATCTTATTAAATAGAAATATTTGTGCAAGTTTTATCAATTTGTTTGTATAGTGCACCCATCTAGTTCACAAATGGCAAATACGATTGACGTGCGACGCCATTTACAAAAAAATTTAGCATCCTTTGAGAGGGTGATTTTTTTGTGCCCCCCTGTAGTTCAAGCCTAAGTATAGCCATGCTAAGCGGTGTTGCATAAGCTGTAGTTAGATTTCGGAGTCATTTGGACGTTAGGTAATTCAAAAATGGCAAACTTTCTCGAATCCTCAAACTTTTATACATGTTACTTCCTTGAGTCTTTATATTATGTATTATATATACATTTTACACTCGGATGTATCTCGGATTGCACATAGCATTTGGGTTACTGACTAACATACTTTTCTTATCCCGACAATCCGTAATCTTTTCTCAGAACTTAAATCTCCACCAGGAAGCACTATATCTTAACTCCCTTATCCGTGTACAGAGCACAACAAAAAGTAAAGTACAAAATAAAAATGATAAATCTTTAAATCCAAAAATTAGGTTTAAAAATTGTTATTTGGGATATAAGAGAAGTTTTCTGTAGTAAAAAAGTGTTTTTTTTAAAATTTTTTTTTAATATACGGTAATTATTGTGACCTTACTGAAATTTCCCGTGCCGAGGGCACATTTTACAAAATGTACGTGTGCATAAAAACGAAGATATTAGAAAGTAATGTAAGGCTTAACTAAGGATAGTTAAAAGGATTAGGAAGAGTTTGAAAGAGGTACGGACATGTGGAGCGAATGGATAAGGAGAGAATGACTTCGAAAGTAAATGTTGCGAAAGTGAGTGGGTAAACAGAACGATAACAGTCGAAAAAAGCTTGGCACTATCAGATCAATCAGAATCTAAGATTTGATGGTGTTAAAAGTCTGCGTAATCGGAGGGTATGTGTGACTATATGTGTGGATGTGAATGAAGCGAGGAGTGTATGTCAGGACAGAAGAGTGTGGCTTTCCATCCTCTCTGCCTACCTCTGTGGGGAAACGGCGTGTTGGTTGTACCAGTAGTAGTAGTAGTAGTATGTTTATATACATATAAAAAGAGAAGAATATAGAAGTCTAGGTATTTACATTGGATCTTGCATACATCCATATAAAAGGGTTCCTGCTAAATCAAAGCTTTCTCAATCCAACCATAGATAGCTTTTGTGAATTCAATGATGAAGCGTCATGAGAGTGATGTTATATGTATGAGTTCTAAAATTTGAGTATTAATGACTTTATTGACAATAGGAGCAAGTGAACATTATTGCATAGTAAACAAAGTTCTTTTGACCAAAAGAGGTATGTGTTTGATTTTTTTTACATGTTCCTGTGTTTTCGATCTTGTAGTCCTCTGTATGTTACCATAAAGTGAGTTTTGATTTGTGTGCTTTGCTGTGGGGTGTTTTCTCATGTTATGTGAGGTTAATTATTCCATGCCTATGTACGAATAGTTTTAGCATATAATTGTTTGACTGCCATGAGTTATTATTTTTGAATATATCCTCTGAAATAGATAATTGGGTAACAATAACACAAATTATTCTCTAGTTACACTCATTCAATCAATTCCCTTGATAATTATGCATGTTATATTTTGAAATTATCATAACTGAAATATTTTAATGTTGAATTTGCGATTGAATGCACCGCACTGCAATTACTTTGCATCTAGCAGTTTATCTGTTGATAACATGTTTATTTGTAACTGCATATGTGGTATTGCATAATTTACAACAAATGCCAGTGACAGAAACAGCAGGGCAAATTCATGAAATTATCGCGTATGATGCATTAATTTGTTCTACAAATATTACACAAATCCTATATGTATGTAATATATCGCTCACTCCTTTCAAGAACGTCATAAATAAAAAAATTGTCAATTTTCAGTTTTGCATGTTTCCGGAATGCCCAGAAAATGTACTATATCCTAGCAAAAGCGGCAAATTTTAAACTTAATATTTACCCGCTACAGTGCAGAAAGTGTTGTTTTTACATTTTGAAGTAAAGGTATTGTTTAATTATTTTTTTAAATTTACTAAATATTTTTCAAATGTAGGAAAATCATTCAGGTTTTACCTAAAAAGATCTGTTGCACAGTAAAGAGTTCATTAAGTGGCTTGATATTTATTTTTAATACATTGTATTAAATTTTTAACTTTACAAACGTTCTCCTGAAAAATTAAGTTTTTTGATTTATGACGTTCTTGAAAGGAGTGAACGATATAGTATAAGAGACTCTATATGTATAAATATGAGGTTATTTTTTTTTAATTTAAAGCTTTTACTTTGGAGTGAGTCATTTATACTTTTTTTTTAACAAAAAAAAGTATAAATGATAGTAATGCTAGTATATAACCACTCACCGAGATTTGTGACTAACGGTTTAGAGACGTACCCGTCTCTTTGTCAGGAATATATGGGACAAGTGTGTGAATAGTGCTAATAATCTATATCCTGTTGTTGACACGTTCTTTAAAATGTGAGTTCTCGGCCCTGAAAATGGCCAGACTTCCATATTCTTCTTCATCTATGTTAAGAATTCAATATAAAAATTTCTTCTAAAAGAAAGAACCCAGATTCGCAAACAAAGACTTTTTTACACAATCAAAATGTTGCTATACGAATATTGTTGAATTTTGTGCAGTCCTGTAGCTGTACTAACCTCCATATTAAGCTCACTACATACTACATTATATTAGATACATATCGTTCACTCCTTTCAACAACGTCACATTTCAAAAAACTTGATTTTTAAGGAGATCGTTTTTAAAGTATAACAATATAGTATAATTTATTAAAAATAAATATCAAGCCACTTATTGAAGTTTTTACTGTGCAACAGATTTTTTTAACAAAACCTGAAGGTCTTTTCTCCGTTTGAAAAATATTTATTGTATTTAAAAAAATATAACTAAACAAACCTTTTCTTCGAAATGCAAAAACCACACTTTCTGCCCTGTAGCGGGTAAATATTAAGTTAAAAATACGTCGCATTTGCTGGGATATAGTACATTTTCTGGGCATTTGAAAAACATGCACAACTGAAAATTAACAATTTTTGATATATGACGTTGTTGAAAGGAGTGAGCGATGTGCACTCGTATGTTCATTT
Source organism: Brachycentrus maculatus (assembly GCF_059751285.1). Classification (NCBI taxonomy): domain Eukaryota; kingdom Metazoa; phylum Arthropoda; class Insecta; order Trichoptera; family Brachycentridae; genus Brachycentrus; species Brachycentrus maculatus. The sequence continues at coordinate 178,684 of NW_028281053.1, read as the reverse complement.
ATATCTTTTTCTATTATGCATCAATGTTAACTGTTTATGAACGTCTTTGTCTGCACTCACCTCAACTTTTCTCATTTTTCTTGGCTTACGTTCTCAGATACCTTCCTTAAACTCTCAAGTAAAATATTTTTAAACTCTTCATGGTTCCACTCGTAAGATTACCAGCGAATTATTAAGAAGTTTTCTAATTTCATTAATTGATTCGACAGTCACTTTGTATAAAAATCTAACCATTTTTAATTAATGTTTTACTAACTTTTTGACATCTCATCAAAGATGACAAAGAATATGGAAGTCTTTGCATTTACGAGGCTGACGACCGTCATAGGCTGCTTTAAGTGATCACTTTACACACGTGTCAAATTCACCAATTCTACCCATACTGAAATTCTTGGTTCTATTTATATGAACGAATTTCGAAACATTGTTCTTGAATCACTAGAACTTCACTAGAACCATCTATTGGTGAGATGAAAATAAGCTTTTTATGGAGCAGAATCTCTTTTATTAGTATGTGAGGTCCGAATCCTGGATTATAATCGCACACATGAGAAGCGCCAGAAAATATCATTTTCATTATTTAAGCTTATAATTTGAACAAATAATTTATTCACAACATTTTGAGTGTGTCCAAATACTTGTTGACAAAATCCAGATAATCCAGATTTTGTGAACTAGTATTTGGACACAATTAAAAATGTTGTGAATGTTTTACTTGGTAAATACCACTATTTCTTTAAATCTACCGTGACATGTGCTTTTGAAATACGTAAGGTGTTTGAAAATGATGCGATATGCATCAAAACACAAGTCACAGTAGATTTAAAGAAATAGTTTTATTTACTAAATAAAACATTAATTAAAAATGTATTAGTTTTTTATTTACTAACTGTAACCGGCCATGTATTTCTATGGTTTAGTATGGTAAAAAAAAAATTTTTGGTCATAAGAAAGTAGCAAAAAATTGTTGTTTGTTTTATTAGAATGAAGTTTATAGTAAATTACATCAGTAATTTGCAATTTATCGTTTTTTAATGTTTTATCACTACCTACCCTCTGATTGCAAGCAGCCATATATGGTGTCAAACGTTTCGGCCCTTATCACTGGTATGGATTTTGTTGATTGGAAGATATTGCTTTTTAGCGATAAGCCCGCCAATGTACATAATTTTTTTCTGTACATGAAGTTTAAACAAAAAAATAATTTCACAGTGCTTGTTTCACAGTTGAGCATTTAAAAAAATCTAAGTTACAGCAATGCAATCAAATACATTAATAATGCTAGGTGACAGCAGCTGTCAAGAAGCACGTTGCTGCCATGAGGAATTTTAGTGTTTTATGTTGGTTTTGCTTTCAACAGATGGCGCTGCCATTGAGAAAAGAACCGTTGACAAAATTATTATTTTTAGTCACAGTTATATAAAACACGGGTGTTTGTGGATAATGCAACGTAGAGTCGAAATTTCAAAGCAATCGGTAAAATAACAAAGAAGATTTAAGATTTTGAAAGAATTGAAATTTATACGGAAGTGAAAGTGAAAGCAATCAGTCAGCAGCTGGAACAATCGGCGTGTATGTATGAGTAGATGCTCGAATGTGGAAGAGGCGAAGATTATTTACAAAGACAGATTGTTGTGGCGTTCTATTACCTCTGCCTACCCCTACGTCTCGTGTGGGATGGTTAATTAGTTTTTACTAATTTTTATTTTTATTTATATGGATATAACCAATCGTGTAAAAATATTTAAATATAAAATATCGATAAACCGTTGAAATGAAAACGATTTAAACAGGCAAATTTAAATTTTAAATTAAATCTATTTTTGACCTCAGACCAAGCCGATCAATAATCCGTCGTTTACAATTTAGTATTCAAACAAAATAATAATAATTCATTATGCAAACACCATGATCATATTTACCATGCGAAACCGCTAACTCTAATTTTAGATCAAATTAAGAGGAGTTTCATATTATTTTTTGACATCTCATCAAAGATGAAGAAGAATATGGAAGTCTGGGCATTTACGGGGCTGACGACCATCATCGGCTGGTTTAAGTGATCACTTTACACACGTGTAACATTCATTCTAAATTGGTTCATACATAAAGAACTTCCAAGAATTTGAGTAGTGTGGTTGTCAATAATGGGTAGAATTGGTGAATGTTACACGTGTGCAAAGTGATCACTTAAACCAGCCGATGACGGTCGTCAGCCCCGTAAATGCCCAGACTTCCATATTCTTCTTCATCTTTGATGAGATGTCAAAAAATAATATGAAAATGACTCCTGTAATTGGAGATAATGCAGATTTTGTGAACAAGTATTTGGACACACTCAAAATGTTGTAAAGAGGAGTTTCAATGGAACTTATATACACAAACCCATCAAAATATTGTTATACCACAATCTTTCAAATTTTCACGTTTATTTTAGCCTAAAATTAATGTCTACTTTTCAATTGTCGATGAAAATTACTGTGGTTTTCGAAACTAGTCGTGTGTAATGAAATAAAACTCAAAAAGTATTATACAAGTGTTATTTTAAAAAAAATATCAACATGTCATTCTACGAAGTTAATGCCGAATCAAAAAATAATATGTGTAATTAAATAAAACTCTTTAATTAAGCGGTTTTATACAAGTTAAAAAAAACTTTACATTTATTTTTTAACACACATTTTTAATAAATTCTCCACGTTTATAATCATGAAATATCGAAATCTATGCATCACAATTAATTATATATAAATATACATACATACATCAAAAATCTCTAAAGAAAATACATTAAAAAAACATGAAATCGATATTATTTATTGATTCGGCATTAACTTTGTGGAATGATATGATTATTTTATTAAAATTAAACACTTGAATAATCCACTTTATCGAATTTTATTTTTATTTACGACTAGTTTCGAAAACGACAATTGTTTTCATCTTCTGGTACAAATTAAAAACTAAATTAAATTAAAATTAAAATTAAAATTAAAGTTTTTAATTTGTACCAGAAGATGATAACAATTGTCGTTTTCGAAACTAGTCGTAAATAAAAATATGTAAAACTCGATAAAGTGGATTATTCAAGTGTCTAATTTTAAAAACTGTACAGTTTTTGTCCGCCTCCGTAGTGTAATGGTCAGCACGCTCGGCTACCGTTCTGGAGGTCCCGGGTTCGATTCCCAAGGGGGGTAAAATAAATATAAGTGATTTTTTCACTGTCATATTTATTTAATATTACCCTGGACTGGTACCTGAAGCGGAGGGCTGATCACCTTTCCTTCATGTGTAAACGATCAAGATAGCGTTTATATGACGCAGTGCCCTATGCACCATTGGGGTGCGGATAACGGTTTTATTATTATTATTATCTTATCAAACTGTATAAACAATATAAAACTCGGATAAGGGTAACTATATATTTTTTTCAAAATACATACAAGTATTTTAATAATACAAAATAGTTGGTAAATACACAAAACATTTCAAATATAACGTTTCTACCTTAAGGGAAGGGTTTTAATTTTTTTTTTAAATAAAATAACTTGAAATCGAAGCACTAAAAAAACACTACCCACAATTCACATCACAGTTTTCATTTCCATTATCCAAGGCTTTTGTTTCCTCCTTAACATCCAAGGTTCTTGAAAAATCAAGAATTTGAGTTGTTGCGACTTCAATGCAACCTTAAAATATGATATTGTACATATTTCATTTTGTCCGCGACCTCACATAAGAGCTGTTCTTGTAAAAATGTAAATATACGCAGAGCCAAGAGTCAAGGACCACCCCTTCAATCATTCTTATAAGGGTTGTTTTGGGTAAGCTTAGCTTACAGAATATATAGGTCAGATTTACATAATTTCTTTCATCCTCTCCATAGATGCTCGAGAAATCTCGTAAGAGCATTGATATTGATTATATATTTCTGGATTTCGGAAAATATTAAATAGATCGTTTAATTTTTCAGTTTTTGAACCATATATATTATATATATATATATATATATATATATATATATATATATATATATATATATATATATATATATATATATATATATATATATATATATATATATATTATATATATATATATATATATATTTATATATATGTATATTATATATATATATATATATATATATATATATATATATATACATATATATATATATATATATATATATATAAATATATTTATATATATATATATATATATATATATATATATATATAATATATATATATATATATATATATATATATATATATATATATATATATATATATATATATATATATATATATATATATATATATATGTTTGAAAATAGACGAAGATAAGATAAGATTTAAAAACCGTTTATAAATCCATCTTATATGAAACGACCACGAATACACAGCCTTCTCTTTTATACGGGAGACACAATACGTTATTTTTTATCTTACCAGACACGCAATTTCCCTCATTTCTTCCTGACTATATAATAGCTGTACTATACCCATGATTGACGACCACACTACTCAAATTTTTAAATCTCGTATGACAAATGTATCATCAACGACGCATCATCATTGATTTCGCAATTGCCATCTATGTTTGGAATGAGAAAGCTTCTATTTAGCACAAACCCTTTTATTTAGATGTTTGATCAGCCCTCTATTTCAAGTCCAGGGTAGTATTAGATAAATATAAGAGTATAAAATCACTTAAACTTATTTGACCCCCCCACTGGGAGTCGAACCCGGGGCCTCCAGTACGGTATCCCAGCGTGCTGACCATTACAATGGGTATTTACATATACCCAGACTTATATTCTTCTTCGTCTATGTTGAGATGTAAAAATAACTCCTAAGCAGAGAAACCCAGATTTGTGAACAAGTATTTGGAATACATTATATCATTTAGAAAACCTAAAAAAACTATAGTTAATATAGTTTAAATGTAACTTTGTTTTAAATATTTCATTTTAACTTAATTATAATGTCTACCGGTTTCGAAGCTAACCGCTTCTTTATCAAGACTGATATATAATTAAGTTAAAGTAAAATATTTATAGTGATTTTAAAACAAAGTTCCATTTTAATTATAAAATGGAAAATCACAAAGTTAGTGCTTCAAATATGTATAAATTATATACTAAAAACAGTAGTTTATCATGTTTTTTTTATATTTGTGTTTCAAATTTGAACTTCTTAATTTAAAGCTATCGTTATTTTCCGACGTTGTTCGTGATTTGGTAGTTTGTATTATTTAACAAGGACCTTGTACGATTCGTTTATTTTAAATCCGGACAATTTAAGCTGTGTAAATTCGGCTCGAAATCGAATCTGGAGCCGCGTGCCTTAAAATCACAATAAACTAATAACAACAGAAGTGGACTATCCTTACGTTTGGATATTCTAGCAGAGAATGGAAGGGAGCGGTGATTCTATTCAAATGCTGGAAAATGGGAAATTCACAAAATAAATTCCCTTCCTGAAACGGTGTTTTTGGACTTATGCTATTATAACTAACGAACTAACTAACCAATATTTATTTATTTATTTAATTATTTATTAATTTACTAAACGGCTGATTTCTTTAACATAATACATATATACTGTATCTTATATGAAAATACACTAATGAATACACCAATAGAGAAACAAAAAGTCTTAAACATATAATAATAATAAAATACTTAGTCGTACAGGAGAAAGTGACAAACTACCAAAACGTAAAATGTACAGGAGTGCCATTTAAGTCACTTTTGCTTGGCAAGAAAATAAACACTAATGCAGTTAGTCATTTTAAATAAGTGAATATATTATACTTCCAAGATTAAAATCCTTTGGGATTTTTTCAGGGCAATATTAAGCTTGTAAGATATCAAATAGTCAATGATCACGTTTTTGTAAAACAATGCACTTGGTAACTTTCTCCTGTATGATTATGAAATAACAAATAGTAAGCTCTAGTTTCTTCACTCACTATCAGCGAGCAGCGAGAGAGAGTGAAACACAACGTTAAAATTGATCCATTATAGCATGGAGAAGAAATGCTGAGAAAGTACAGACTTCAAGGTGGATAACGATATATTAAATAAATCTATACTTTAAAAGCATTGGTTAACATGCGAAGCCGCGGAATCGAACATATCACATCTCTGCAAGGGTAGACAGAGATGATAGAACGCCAAGCCCAATCTGTCTTTTCAAATAGACCTTCTCTTGCAAAGCATTTTTTTAATGAACTAAGTTGCCAAATTTAAAGAAAATGTGAAACAAAATTGTATTGTGATTTTACTGTGAATTTGCAATTTAAAGCTTTCAATATCCCTGTCACTGCCAATCTAAATAATACAAGTTTGCAAATCCACCACCAAATTTTCTAGAAGTGCCCCAGTGTAGGCAGTGAAGGAATTAGTATTTAGTTTCATTTAATTTATTTCTTGAATGAATTTAAGAAGTGTTTTATAATAACTACATTTAAGATGTTTTTGCAAATATTGTTTTAAAATATAATTTAAATTCAATTTGGAAAAAATATTTATGAAATAGTGTGTAAAATATAAAATTTCGCTATCTGGTGATATCAGTAACGACAAACCCTCTCACTGGTCAAAATAAAGAAACAACTACAACGTTTTGTAACAAATAAAAAACGTTCCCCATTCTAAAAAACAAATAAACTGTTTAAATTTTGTCCTTAAGCATGATATTTACAACACAATATTCCGTATTTTAAGGTGTAAAAACTAACTTATAATGTTGTCAGAAGTGCTATCTATTAATGTAATAAAAATAATTTTTCAAATATTGCTGTTATTATGTTTTTTTTAAACAAGTGATAATGAAAACAATTACTGTCTTGGGTCCATTAATTAGGCACACGACTGTACATTTATAGTTGTTTTATAATTTTGTGTGAATGTTATAACGTTGTCGTGATTTTTATTTAATAAATATGGTATATCATGTCATACCAAACTATATACCATATGTATTAAAAAAATATTTTTATGTAAAAAAATTAATGACAGTCAGTGAATAAATAAATCGTAGTTATTTTTTGACATCTCATCAAAGATGAAGAAGAATATGGAAGTCTGGGCATTTACGGGGCTGACGACCGTCATAGGCTGGTTTAAGTGATCACTTTACACACGTGCAACATTCACCAATTCTACCCATTATTGACAACCACACTACTCAAATTCTTGGATGTTCTATATATATGAACCAATTTAGAAACCTTGTTCTTGAATCACTAGAACTTCACTAGAGACATCTATTGGTGTTCACCAATATATTGGTAATGCCCCCGTAATGCCCAGACTTCCATATTCTTCTTCATCTTTGATGAGATGTCAAAAATTAATATGAAAATAACTCCTGTAATTGGAGATAATTCAGAATTGTGAACAAGTATTTGGACACACTCAAATGTTGTAAATCGTAGTTGTTATTTAGAGTTGCTACGCAATGTACAGTAAAATTAACTTTTGGGACTTTTTACGGAGTGTGTGAAAGTTTTTGGTAAGGGAATGTAACTTATTTTGAGTATTTTAATGTTTTTAATGTTCTGGAATTTAATAAACCCTGATGATGACAATGTTTTTGTCGAAACCTATGGGTTAAAGTTTACTTATAATAAAAAAGTGGTTAAAACAAAGTTGTTTGATTTTATAAAGTTTATAAAATGTTCCACAAAGTATCTGCGAAAAACATTCAAGAAATAAATAAATCAATATTTCTATTAATAGATTTGGCAACATTTTTGTAGTTTTTAATTAAAATATACTTACCAAATATAAATAATACCAATATTTCTTTAAATGTATTGTGACACGCGTTTCGATGCATTTCTCATCATTTTAGGCGTTTGACCATGATGGGGAATCATCGAAAGACGTGTCACAATAATTTCAATCAAAAATAATATTTTCTTATCAAAATATAAATTAAAAATAAAAAAAAACCTTTTTTTTCAAGCGAAAGTTTCAAGTTTTTTAAGCTGAAGAATTCTTTAGTCAAAACGAACGATTGACGATCACACTTAGTGTTGGGCCACAGTTGCTTTGCAGGTCTGAAGCGATAAGCGTAATCCGAAATCTTGTTAAGTCGGTCTAAAAAATGGGCTACGCGATGACGTCACATTACCGGGCGCCACGTGATCCGGTCGTGACGTACCCCCTGAATATTAATTATGGAAATTTGTTATTTTTCTCTGTTCCATTTTCCGCGTGACCGAGTAGGGGAGGTGTTCTGCGGTCCAATTTTCGAAACGTTTTAGGGAAATGACTGCCGAAATGGACCACTTGGTGAATTATGTAAAAGCTTGTTATTTCTTGTTTATTTTAGCCTCCTGAATTTCGATGTAATATAAATGGATATTTTGATATAATTTAAATACAAATCGGTGGGTTGAAAAGCTGGCTACGTTTGACCAAAATTTACAGGGGGAAACGAGAAATATGTCTCTATCATAAAATGTTATATATTCACACGAAAAACCGTTACCAAAACATAAATGTAACTTTTCTTACTCTCATCTGCACCCTATGGTGCATAGGGCACTGTATTGTATTGACATGGTGTTCCTGTGATTCAGAAAATAATTATAGGACGCTTCTTAAATTCATTAAATTTAAATTTTGTCGAAATTGTAAAATCAATACAAATAAGCTGTAATGCGCTCTCTCAGACGAATGTGTGAATAATCATTCTATGACCGAAATTAAAACGAAGATGTAAGAAAGTAATGTAAGGCTGAAAAAGATCATTGAAAAAGTTTAGAAGAGTTCTAAGAGGCGGTGTGGACATGTAGAGCGAATGGATAACAAGAAAATGTAAAAGAAAATATATGTGAAAATGAACGTGAGCGGGGGAAAAGAACGAGGACGGTCAAAAAAGATTTGACACGATCAGATCAATTGGAGCCTCAAATATGACGTGTTAAAAGTTTGCGTAATCGGAGGACATGTCGCTCACTCCTTTCAAGAACGTCATAAATCAAAAATTGACAATTTTCAGTTACGCATGTTTTCGAAATGCTCAGAAAATGTACTATATCCCAGCAAAAGAGGCACAATTTGAACATGATATATACCCGCTACAGGGCAGAAAGTGTTGTTTTTGCATTTTGAAGAAAAGGTGTTGTTTAACTATTTTTTTTAAATATACTAAATATTTTTCAAATGGAGAAAAAAACTTCAGGTTTTACCTAAAAAGATATGTTGCACAGTAAAAAGTTCAGTAAGTGGGTTGATATTTATTTTTAATACATTGTATTATATTTTTAAACTTTAAAAACGTTCTCCTGAAAAATCAAGTATTTTGATTTATGACGTTCTTGAAAGGAGTGAGCGATGTGTGACTAGATGTGTGGATGTGAAGGGAGCGAAGAGTGTATGTCAGGATAGAAGAGTGTGGCGTTCAATTCTCCCTGCCTACCCTTTCAGTGAAACGGCGTGCTGGTAGTAGTAGTAGTAGTAGAAGTAGTAGTAGTAAAAATAAATAAAACTTTACTTGAACCGGTATTCCTTGTGGACCCTCGTTAGCGATAGTTACCAAATTGCAACAGAATGATAATTATATTAAATTATTGGCCATCTTTAATTCCGAACACAGTCGTTACATCCTTTACGTGATGGTTTTTCCTTATGTTATTTACCGTACAATTGCGTCCCTATGATACAAAAGCGGCCACCTCCATATCCAATATATTTTAAACAGTTATTTTTGAACGAATTACTGACTTTTATTATTATTTTTTTATATATATATATATTTTTTTTCGTGTAATGGTCAGCGTGTTCAGCTACCGCGCTGGAGGTCCCGTGTTCGATTCCCAGGGGGGGTGAAAATAAATATTAGTGATTATACACTGTAATATTTATTTATTATTAGCCTGGACTGGTTCCTGAAGCGCAAGAGTGATCACCTTGCCTTCATGTAAGTAATGATCGAGATAACACTGCGTCAATTTGATGCAGTGCCCTATGCACCATTGGGTGCGGATAAGGGTTACAGTATATTTTTTTCAAAATACATATGTACATGTATTGTGTATTAAATAATATATATTATATATATATATTATTTAATACACATATAATATATATTATATATATAATATATATTATATATATATATAATAACATGTACGTGTATTAAATAATACAAAATAGTTAAATATACAAAACATTTCGAATATAACGTTTCTACCTCTCTAATAAAGTAGATACTTGTGTTGAGAGAGGGAGTTCGTTTTACATTTTTTTTAAACAAAGTAAATTAAAACGAAGTAATTAAAAAAATATATATTCCTTGGTATGGAGTCTAGGTAGGGATGAGTCTTATATGTTTTTTAAATTTAGTTTCAAAGGTTTGATATTTTTTTTATAGATTTTAAAGTTTTCCGGAAGTTTATCAAAGTTTTATTTTTACCCACGTACGTTTAATGCTTTAACGCTACTGTCGTTTTACATCTGTGCAGTATCAAATTATTAGAAAATCTAAAGTTACGTGAATTTTGCACTTCAGATACTTGATATTTGAACAGGAAATTCAAAAATCTTTAGGAAAATTAAGAATGAATTATAATGCGTTCTCTCAGACGAATGTGCGGCAAAACGTTTTATGATAGGTGTTCGAATTGTGACATAATGAAATAATGCAAAGCTGAGATAATGAGATATCAGCGAAAGCTAAACTGGCAGTTCACAACGTAGTCCTGAATCCAACATTAATGTATGGATGTGAAGCATGAATTTGGTAAAAGAGGGATGAAAGTTGACAGAATTCTATTGATCTCTCAGATGACTGTGCGGCAAAACGTTGTATGAAAAATATTCAAATGGTGATAAAAGGAGAAAATACAAGCCTTAAGATAACCATTATCGACAAAATTAAGAAAGGTATGTTGAGATGGTTTGGACATGTGAATCGAATGAGTGAAGAAAGGATAGTGAAAAAAAATACGAGACAATTGTTATTGGTAATAGAAGCAGAAGAAGACCAAGGAAAACTTGGCATGATCAAGCATTTCAAATGTAATATAATATTATGCTTGAAAGCTGGTATGTCAAGAGTCGAAATAATCGGCGGTTTTGTTTGAGGAAATGCATAAATTTGGAAAAGGCGAATAATATTTGTCATGACAGAGTGGTGTGGCATTCTATTGTCTCTGCTACCCTTGCGTGGAAGCAGTGTGATATTTTATTAAAATTATTTATTCGAGAATGTACAGTTTTACATTTAGTAAAAGTATATAATAAAAAATAGTTACTTTAATAAAAATAAAGCCAATTACACAATTCCACATTTATGTTATAACAACGATCAAAAATAACAACAGATAAAAAAATTAAATAAAAAAGAGTGGGAGCGTGTGTGTGTGTGTGTGAGGAAGGGTGTAAAAGAGTAAGGGTATAGTATAAAAAAATAGATTTTGCAGGAAGGAGGAGATAATTTAGTTAGTTTAATTTGGATGTGGCCGCTTTTGAAACGTGACGGCACAATTGTCGGTGGCAAATTGCAGGCAGCTTGACAATGATTCGATCGCTTATATATTCTTTCGGCGCGAAATTTGCCGGAAGTCGATGGAAAATTCACAACTTCCGCTCGGCAATTTCAAATACGAAACGAAAATGGCCAATATTGAATTAGGGGTGGAAAAAAAACGTTACGCGATATTTACAAACGGGAAAAAAATATTTGTACATTAAAAATAATGCTAATAAAAGAGAGAAACAGTTCACAGCATTTTGAGTGTGTCCAAATACTTGTTCACAAATCTGGATTATCTCCCATTAGGAGTTATTTTCGATATGTTTTTTTGACATCTAAACTAAGATGAAGAAGAAAATGGAAGTCTGGGCATTTACGGGGCTTACGATAGTCATAGGCTGGTTTATGTGATCACTTTATACACGTGTAACATTCATCAATTGTACCAAAGATTGACAACCTCACTCATCAAAATTTTGAAACTATGAGCATCCCAAGGCCTAGATAATAGGTCACAATAGACCTAATATGGTCGCAGTGACATAAGGGATGCATGATTTTTAAACTCGTAAAAAAAATCCCAAAGCTTACAACTTGGAAATTGACTGTTCTAAGGGATCACTTTATATACTTGTGTAACGTTCACCATTCTACCCATTGAACAATCTGTATTACATAAATAAAAAAAAATTAAAAAAATCTATTATGAATATGAGGTTTCTATTTATTTATTAATTTGGCGTTTAATTTGTAGAACTCCATTTTAATTTATATATTAATTTTAAATCAAACACAGATTTTTTGAGTCTACTAAGTTGTATTTTATTAACAAAAACACATAAAAAATTGTATTGTGACAATTGTTTCGCCTTGTTAGGGCATTATCAAACGAATGTGAAGATCAAATGGACTACGGTCCTTATGTAGCTATACAATTCTAAGTGACAGTTTTAACACGTGCAGCAATAATTTATGGGAGACAACAGTAGCTAATGGGGGATGTAGGTATGTACCCTTATATTTATTTTCTGGGAAAGGAAGAATTTATTGACATGGCAATATTTCAGAGAGTTAATATTTTAAAGCTTAATACAATTGTTGGTAATATTATTTTTAAGAATCTATATATGTAGATGTAATTATGAGTTTATCAATAACGCATCATGCAAGCGTTTACATAGAGGGAGATGATAAACAATTGTCACAATATAATTTTTTATGTGTTTTTGTTAGTAAAATACAACTTAGAAGACTCAAAAAATTTGTGTTTGATTTAAAATTAAAACGCAAAATGAGGTTTCTATTTGATTTCATTTCCATTTAATCAGACTGAGTCACAGCAACGCGTAGTTGGGTAAAGCTAGTACTAGTAGGTCTTTCAATGTCTATCTGATTTTGGCTGAAGTGGTTGCTTTTCATTTAGAATATGCCTTAGTGACGTGCTATTAAAATGCCAGGATGTTAAGTTAACGCAGGCTAAGTCTGTCGTATCACGAGACCACATAGTTTAATATCCCTGTCTTAATATGATCCTAGTAAACCCGATCTTCCGCCTACAGCCTTTAGTGAGAAATGTTTGCGTTGTGTTTTGAAGAAGCGATCGTACACCATCTAATTTATGAAATATTGCAGATGTCTCGACAAAAATGAGTAAATAATAATACTATTATAAATATTATTTATATTTAAAGCATTTACTTTGTGGTTAATCATTATTACTTATTTATTTTTTACAAAACTGTTAATAAAATAAGTATATAACCACTCACCGAGATTTTTATATCTACCGGTTTCGAGACGTACCCGTCTCTTCGTCAGGACAATCACTACCACACCATGCAAACAATACTACCGTTCACCACCATAGTACCATTAACACACTTAAAACTACACAAAATGTTTTTGGTCACATGCGACTTTTGGTCGACCCGAAGACCAACATGCACTAGAGGTTTCAGCACAAACATGCGTTACGAGCCGAGGTTAAATGTGCACTGTTTCTCTCAAAATCTCAGTTTGCGCGTGCTTTGTGTATACGCGCATGTCTTGGCGTGTTACTGCGCCAGTAGTGCGCAGATCGTCTTACGCGGCGGTCGTGTCGCTGCGTTAGCTATTGCGGCTCCTTGCGATGTATCTTTTTCACGTTTTCAGATACTAACCAGAGGTAACATTACAAAATTGTTACATTTTATCTTCAACTATGGTCGATCAAAGAAACATTTAAGAATATTCACATTTTCATATGGTGTACAAAATATATATATCACCGGTGCACGCGAAAGTTTTTAGCAACTTATGGGAAAAGTTTATGTTAACAGTGATGATCTTGTTTTCTGGACTCATAATTGTCGTCATTTTTAATATTTATAAATTAATAATGCTATAAATCCTTGTACATAATAGACATGAAGAATTAAAAAAATATATATATTTTACTTAGTAAATACCACTATTTCTAAAAATCTGCTGTGACACTTGTTTCGATGCATTCCGCATCATTTTCAAACGCCGTATGCGGAATGCATCAAAACACGTGTCACAGTAGATTTTAAGAAATAGTGGTATTTACTAGGTAAGACATTAATTAAAAATGGATAGATTTAACCACAAAGTGACTGCCGAATCAATTAATTAAATGTAGAATTTTCTAAGGAAACTAGTGAATATTTTATAAAAAAGGGTATTTCATGGTTAAATGGTTTACGATCCTGGGTCCAATGGATGACCACGTAAAGGACCGCTATTCAAATGTATCCAATTACAAGAATCCTTAACCAAAACGGTCGCACGATACAATGGGATACGTGAACGAAAGGTTTATCCTCCCTGCATAATAATGGCGGGGTAGGGCCGCCATTCTCGGACCTACACAAGGGCCGGGTGCGCGGTACAGTCTCCAGAACGGGCGCATGGAAATGAGGAAATTATCTTCGCAGTCATCCGAAGAGATTATCCCAAGGCAGGTAACCAATGTACACTGGGTGACAAATACTTGAGGACCAGTCAAATAATATTTTACATTTTAAAAGCCATCCATAGTGAAATGATCCACACACTAGGCTAGCATTGTTCTTGAATCACTAGAACTTCATTGGAGACATCTATTGGTGAGATGAAAAGAAGCTTTTTATTGAGCAGAAACTCTTTTACGTGAGGTCCGAATCCTGGATTATAATCACACACATCGCTCACTCCTTTCAAGAACGTCATGAATAAAAAAACTTGATTTTTCAGGAGAACGTTTTTAATGTTTAAAAATATAACACAATGTATTTAAAATAAATATCAAGCCATTTATTGAACTTTTTACTGTGCAACAGATCTTTTTAGGTAAATTATGAATGTTTGTTTTCTATTTGAAAAATATTAAGTTTATTTAAAAAAATAATTAAACAATACCTTTTCTTCAAAATGCAAAAACAACACTTTCTGCCCTATAACGGGTAAATATTAAGTTGAAAATATGCTGCTTTTGCTGGGATACAGTACATTTTTTGGGCATTCCGAAAACATGCACAACTGAAAATTGACAAATTTTGATTTATGACGTTCTTGAAAGGAGTGAGCGACATGAGAAACGCTAGAAAATAATATTTTCATTTTTGTCATTCTAGCTTATAATTCGACCAGATAATTTATTTACAACATTTTGAGTGTGTCCAAATACTTTGATCACAAATCTGAATTATCTCTAATTAAAGGATTTAAGAACAATTATACAAAATTGGTTCATATGCATAGAACATCCAAGAATTTGAGTAGTGTGGTTGTCAATAATGGGTAGAATAGGTGAATGTTAAACGTGTGTAAAATGATCACTTAAACCAGCCTATGACATTCGTCAACCCCGTAAATACCCAGACTTCCACATTCTTCTACATCTTTGATGAGATGTCAAAGAATAATATGAAAAATACTCCTTTAATTGGAAATAATTCAGATTCAGTATTTGGACACAATCAGATTGTTGTAGAACAAAATATCATTTTCTCATTAATTTTCAGAGCATAGTCGTGTTTATATAAATTAACTAAATTTAAAAAAAAGTTTCATTCATGTATTTAAATCACCATTCCACATTTATTTCACAAAGTTGACGCCAAATCAACAAAATATCATTTTCTCGTTAATTTTCAGAGTCTAATATGACTGCGAAAGGATAATTAAATAATGATCCTTTATTTCCTAATACAATAATACAGAATGTTACAAAATATATCAAGGATATTAATCTCAATTAACGCAATTATTATTTTGCTAATTAAATAAAATACTTAACCTTTCAGAATACATTTCGTGAAGAGAAGTCATTAGTAATATTTCAGTCATTGGAAAATTCTTCGTGAAAATGTCCCAAGAAATATGGATAAGTGGATTATTTTCGACAATTACTTCGTCACTTGGATTTTCCATTCGTTCTTAGACGGAAGATCTGATTAATTGATTTATAAAATATTGCCACGATTTTGGGGAAAGTCAACAGATGAAATACTTACAACCCTACTGATGATATCTTCTTCATGGGTTACAATATACACGTGTATAAAGTGATCACTTAATCAGCCTATGTTAGTGTTGTGAAAGATGAAAGCAGACTGAATGCAGTCGAATTGCGTTTTCTCAAACTAATGTAAAACAATGTACTCGTACATATCGCTCACTCCTTTCAAGAACGTCATAAATCAAAAAACTTGATTTTTCAGGAGAACGTTTTTAATGTTTTAAAATATAACACTGTTTTAAAAGTAAATATCAAGCCTCTTATTGAACATTTTACTGTGCAACAGATCTTTTTAGGTAAAGCCTGAAGGTTTTTTCTCCATTTGAAAAATATTTAGTATATTTAAAAAAATAATTAAACAATACCTTTTCTTCAAAATGCGAAAACAACACTTTCTGCCCTGTAGCGGGTAAATATTAAGTTAAAAATGTGCCGCTTTTGCTGGGATATAGTACATTTTCTGGGCATTCCAAGAACATGCACAACTGAAGATTGAATTTTTTTGATTTTTGACGTTCTTAAAAGGAGTGAGCGATATGACAAAATTTATGTATTCATTTTTAAATCAAACACAAGTTTTTTGAGTCAACTAAGTTGTATTTTATTAAAAAAAAAACACATAAAAAATAATATTGTGACAATTTTTTCGCCTAGTTATGGCATTTTTAAACAAATGTGAAGATTAAATGGGCTGACGGTCCTTATGCAGCTATACAATTCTCATTATTAGGACGAACTCAAAATGCTGTAAATATCCATTTTCAATTAAAAATTTCTTTGTAAATACCACTTTATAAGTTACAATTAGACTTTTTTTGAACATGTTTTGATGAAAATACTTTTACAACCATTTTTAAACTTCCTACCTCTCAATAACTCTTTTCTTATCACAATCATATATTTATTTCGAAGAAAAACTATTTTTTTTCAATATACAAATGGTGTTTTCAGAAAAGATTTGAATAACGTCAAATGCTACCTGAGTTTAGAAAAAACTAAGTTGCGATTTGTCGTACATTGGAAATTAAGAAAAAGAAGTATTTTTTACCTTTCAAATTTTATTAAAATAGAATCGTTATGTTTTGTTGAGTAAAGTATCCAAAATTAAACACGGTTATTGGATTGAATTTTACTTTATTTACATATATGATTTGTGACGCGTTTTGTCCTATTAAGACATTATCAAACAGCAAAGTGTTTGATAATGTCTTGATGAGACGAAACGCGTCACATATCATATATCGCTCACTCCTTTCAAGAACGTCATAAATAAAAAAAAACTTGATTTTTCAGGAGAACGTTTTTGAAGTTAAAAATAAATATCAAACCACGTATTAAATTTTTTACTGTGCAACAGATCTTTTTAGGTAAAACCTGAAGGTTTGTTCTCCATTTAAATATTTTAAAATATTTTATATATTTAAAAAAATAATAAAACACCAAAAAAAATATCCCTCTTTTGCTGGAATATAGTACATTTTCTAGGCATTCCGAAAACTTGCACAACTGAAAATTGACGATTTTTTTATTTATGACGTTCTTGAAAGGAGTGAGCGATATGCAAAGAAAGTAGAATTCAATCCATTAACCGTGTTTAATTTTGGATATATTACCCAACAATTCAAAATGGAATTCTACCAACTGTCTGCAGTTACAATAAATCGTCATGTTTTTATGAAAAGTATATATAATAAAGATAAACTGCAAATAAAAGCAGTTATTTATTTTATTAGTGTAACAGTACAGTCAGAGAGGAAGGAAATGATTGCTGAAAGTTTGAGAATAAAAATAACAACCCTCTTATCTGAGCAGCCAGTTAAGATGACGAATGATATAAAACCAGCAATCCCGGTGGTTGGGCGGGAAAAACACGAAAATAAACCGGTTCGCTGCCACGAGCGCGTTTACGCGCTCTCCAATTCCATGATCGCCGAGCAGGCCATATAAAATGAGCTCTCCTTTGAATTTGTCGCAAGCCAATATCAAATCCAATGGAAATATTTTTGTATTATAATATATATAGAGACATCTATAAGGAGTGAATGAAATTCTATTTCGTATCGGGAGGTTTTAGATCCAAAAATGACATCCAAATCAAAGGGAAATGTCTACCAATAAATTGTCAGACACGCACTTCTATATAGCTCCGAATGCTGGACCATGTATAGCACTTTCTCTAAGCAACTAGAATCCGCTGAAATGCGAATGGTTAGATAGTCAGCGGGAGTGTCCCTTAAGGATTAAATAAAAAGCTTACGCATTCGCGGCAGCCCTCCTCTTTAGGTACCAGTCCAGGGTAATATTGAATAAATATTAGAGTGACAAAATCATGCGTGCTGACCATTACACTACGAAGGCGGACAATTTTATTTTAACTGAACTTTGTTAGTTCACTCAAAATATTAATACACGATATCAGTCATTATTATAGAACTAGGAACTACTATTGTAAATTTGAAGCTTATTGATTTTTCAATAGAAAATGCTTTCCTGATTTTCTTTTCAACAGTATTGTAAAGAATTTCACTTATCAGTATTATTATACTTTTATTGAAATCAACGATTCATTGTGGTTAACTAGAAGCTATATGTGGAATACATGCTCCATCATTCCCATGCTTTCTAACCTATAATTCTACTCAAATAACACACTTGCTTTGTTTAATATTTCTTATTCATTTATGACAAATATTTTGTCAATTTTGATATTCATCCGCATCAACGGTTATATAACTATAAATAACAGATACTTTAATTTAAAATCGTCCATCAGTTAGAGGAAAGACAATTAAGATGGTATGGGCATATATGACGCAGAGAACCAGAGCATGTCGTAAACCAGGCGATAGCAATGGATCTTCCTCGAAAGATATCTAGAGGAAGGCCAAGAAATTCATGGATGCTGTAAAGAGAAAACATGGTTAAAAAACATGGCCTAGGTGACGTTGTCCATGACAGAAAGACCTACAACCCGAGGACAAAAAGAGCTGAGAACAGCAGTCTACATAGATGATAAGTTGGGATCTAGCCAGGAAGAAAATCTATTAAGAAGATCAAGAAATACTAAAATATTATAATTTACCGATATTATTAAAGTTACAGTCATCTTTTTAAATGCTTTCACTGACAGTCAATATGGATCTCTGATGCAGGGTTACCGAATACAGTTTTTTTTTTAATGACTTTATATTTCCGTGCACAATTAAGTTTTATTTGAATCCGTTTTGTAATCTAAGTTAACGTAAATAAATAAATGAATAATCACATTATATAAACACAGTTGTATTCCTTATCATTCATTGTCGATTTTGTGTAATACCACTTTAATATGATATTGATAAGACAAAATGAACGAGAGTATTATATTGCCAAACCGCAAAGTAAACAATGCTTTAAATATACAAAATACAGTTATTTTCCACTATACTTATAAGAAAACGTGTTTCTGTATCAAGTTGTGACAGCCCTGACATTTTGTGAATATTTTAAACTGTGTTTTTCTGAGTAAACAGCAGCTCAAACACAACACAGTGTATATATTTGGTAAGTTTTCATAATATTCTTTATATCTGTATCTTTTCTTCTTCTTCTATATGAGCCCTCTAACCTTTACTGCTGCCTCTCCCGTTTTTTCCATTTCCTCCGGTTGGTTGCTGCTTGCAGCCGGTTTTCACCCCCACAGCGACAATGTCGTCAGACCATCTCTTTTGGGGTCTTCTGACACCTTTTTTTGTTATCCCAAGGTCTCCATCGTAGAATTCTTAGAGTCCATCTTGTGGGGTCCTGTCTTGCAATATCGCTCACTCCTTTGAAGAACGTCATAAATAAAAAAAACTTGATTTTTCAGGAGAACGTTTTTAAAGTTTAAAAATATAATACAATGTATTAAAAATAATTATCAAGGCACGTATCGAACTTTTTACTGTGCAACAGATCTTTTTGGTATAACCTGAAGGTTTTTTCTCTTTGAAAAATATTTTTAAAAAAATAATGAAACAATACCTTTTCTTCATAATGCAAAAATAACACAAGTTAAAAATATGCTTCTTTTGCAGGGAAATAGTATATTTTCTGGGCATCTCAAAAACATGCACAACTGAAAATTTATGATTTTTGATTTATGACGTTCTTGAAAGGAGTGAGCGATATGTCCTGGCCACCGTCATTTGAGTTTGGCCACTGCCACGCAATCCATGATGTCCTCTTCTTTGGTTTTTATTTCTGGTAAGTTAATTTTGTATTTTATTCCTCAGGCTAAAATCGAAAGTAGATCTTTTCATGCTTTTTTTAGCCTGAGGGATAAAATAAATGTATATCTGTATAAAAAAATATTTATGAGGTTTTATTTTTGTTGAAAAATTCACGGCCATATATACCTTCCGGCATTGAAAGGGTTAAGATGACGAATGACATAAAACCAGCCAAGCCGGTGGTTGGGCGGGAAAAACAGGAATATTAGGGGAAGAAAAAAGTCCCGAGAAAGATAAGAATGAGATAAGTGTACGCCTAAAAAATTCACTTCTGTCAAATTATTTTTTGAACTAATAAAACATTTTTTAACTGTTGTTCTCGGATGAAATACGGCGCCGTTACCGTGTTTTGTCAAAACTCGCTAAATTTGATTTATCTCGGCACATTTGTAATGTTGTGTAATTGGGGATGAACATGGATGAATGAATAAATGGAGAGATGAAGGGGAAATAGTATTGTGGCAGAAATTGATTCATGTTACTTGTAACACTTACTTTGTAGCTCTACATTTTAAAGTAAGTTTAAAATATAATTTTTTTTTACAAAAATGTTAATAATATTAGTTTATAACCACTTACCGAGATTTTTATGTCTACTGGTTTCGAGACGTACCCGTCTCTTTGTCAGGACAATCACTACCACAGCATGCAAACAATACCACCCTTCACCACCATAACACCATGAAGGTTAGTATTGTTTGCACCCTGTAAACCGGTAGACATAAAAATCTCGGTGAGTGGTTATATACTAATATTATTAACATTTTTGTAAAAAAAATAAATAAGCAAAAATGACTAACCACAAAGTAAATGCTTTAAATATAAATAATATTGAGAATATTATAATATTTATTGATTTGGCATTAATGCCACTGTGGAATGACATATTCTTCTTCTCTCTTTCTCTATTCCACCTTGTCATCTTTGTAGAC